>NC_056743.1:1121114677-1121374677 GCF_019279795.1 Protopterus annectens
GAATGAAACAGCGGAGAATAAAGATGTTATACAGGATATTGAAATTCAAACAGAAAATAATGCTGAAGTACAGCTGGGAAATACATATCCCGTACTAAGATGCGATACGGGAGAAGAGGGGATATGGAGACAGAATAGAAAATCAGAATGAAATTGTAAAATCCATTGGTGAATAGTGAAAATAAGGAAAAGGAAACAAAAACGATACTATCTCAGTGTTAACCGTAAATGCAAACAGCATTAACGATGAAGTTAATGGTGTACAAGAATAAACATGGAAATGATATGCTTATTAGTTACAAGGTGTGTTAGAAAAGAAATCAGAAAAAAATGAAGCTGTATGATGGGAAAATATTCTGGTCAGTGGATAATGATATGTGCTCAGGAATAAAAGTTATGATAAAAAGTGACGAAGTAAAACATTGGACATAATGGTAATAATACCAGGAAAACTGATAGTATGTGATATAAAAAATGAGAAAGAATGGTAAGATTGTGATTTATTTATGCACGTACAAATATGACAGAGAGGAAAAAATATGTTTGAAGAGATGAAAGTTTGCTGTTGTGAATATGGCAATTTATGATGACAAAGGGGGTATTGTATACACACAAGAAGAAGTTATGAAAATAGTTGAAGAATTTTGTTTATGAGTTTGGAAAGTTAAGAAAATAGATGATTTAAAAAGACGTTAGAAAAGATGACTGATATGAAAGAAAAATAAGGCATTATAAGGGAAGGAAAGGAAAAATCAGCACTAGGTTTCAACAGACTAGGATTTTAATATTATAAAAACATGAATAAAAATGAAAGAATAGTTTTTTGCCATGTAATAAGAATGGTTAATAGAGGAGATAAAAAAATGAGAAATATATGATAATGTGATAAAAGAAAGATGAGGAAAAAATATATAAAGGACTGGAAACCAATAACCTTAGGTGATGCAGATTACAAAATATTCATGAAAATAATGCAAAAAAAGAATGCAGGAGGTGCTATATCAAGAACTAAGTGACAGTGCGGTTGGAGTAAACGGCATCAAAGTAAAAGAACTATCAATAATGATTAAATAAGTTATAAATGTGATGCTGGAAGGAAATGAAGAGGCAAGAATAGTGACATGTAATGTTGCAAAGCTCTTTGATGGCATTAGTCATGAGGCACTGTGGAGAATAAATGAAGAATATGGTATAGGTGAAAGGACAGTGAAAGGTATAAAACCATGTTATGAAAATTCTGGGGTGAGACTGATGGATGATTTGGAAAAAGTAATGATAGAGAGGGGAGTAAAGCAAGGTTGTCCTCTAGGGATGCTCCTTCTTTGGCAATGAATGCTATATGGCAGAAATGTGAATATAAGTTAAAAATGCAGTACGAGTGTTAGCATGGGTACAGTAAAATACATGTATCATATACTGATGATTTGGATATAATCGCAAAACATGAAGTATGGATGAATGAAGTAATAGTAAGACTTGAGGTATTGTTAAATAAAGTAGGATTGCAACTAAAGACAGATAAATGTAAAGGTTTTGGTGAAGTAAAAAATAAATGGAAAAAAGTTTAACAGAAAAGATGTAAATATATTAGGAATAATGAGGAAAGAATTCAAAACCAATTCAACAAATAAATCCACAAAAATGAGTGTAGATGAGACAGACCACTTCTTAAAACCACCAAGCATGTTTTTTATTTAATAAACAATAAAATATATAAGCGCTTTCGTCTCAATATTCCAAAATGACAGAGACTTCATCAGATACAAATTTTAAAACAGACCAGTTTGTTTTAAACCCTGTAAGGATGACATCATATCCTGAAACAGACTTAAAAAGTTTAAAGCAACAGTATGTCCTAAAACAAAGTCAGATAGCAGCAGCATTCAAGTTCAAAAATATATTATATATCATGGATATTTTAAAAAAATTTAAACAACATAATAAAACCAATCCATTTAATATAATATAATTAAATATAGCATTCTATTACCCCAGTAAATGTGCTAATAAAAGATAAACAAATAAAATTGTAAAGCAATAAAGATAATGATAGGTAAATGAACAGCTTCCACAAGGAATTGAACCCAGAACCTTCTACATATGAAGCAAGTGCAATAACCACTACACTATTACCTTCACATACCCTATTACTACAAGTTCAATGTCTTATAAGGGCTTTTAATTTTAAAAGGCTACTAATAGACAGGTTGTCATTCAGTCCTGGCCAGTACATGGAATTCAGTCTAAACTGCCATGCGAGTTCCAATTTTTTTAATAGGTAGGGCCATGCCCCCCATGAATTCTAGGTACCATACAATCCAATATAATGAACTTAAATTCATGTTGGGGAAACCTTGTAATATGTCTCGCTAAGGCATTACCTTCCCAGCCATCTTGTATGTGTCTAAGATGTTCACTAATTCTGATTTAAAATTTTCTTTCAGTCTTGCCCACGTAAAAACATGGGCAGGAAACTCAAATAGCACAATAAATGACCCTCTCTGTAGAACATGTAAATTTGTCTTTAACCCAGATATTTGTTCCGTTAATCTTCACACCTTTGTCTGTTTCAATAATGTTGTTACAAAATTTACACCTACCACATCTGTGCATAAACCCTTTATACTGCTCACCTTTCTGTGTCTCGAATATGTTTTTTAAACAATGTCCTTTCTTGTATACACAAATGGGAGCCTCTCCTAAAATGTCCCTCATAACTTTGTCATTCCTAATAAACTCCCAGTTTTTAGTCAAAATATTCTTTATGTACATTGCTTCCCTATTAAATGTTGTTAAAAAACTATTCTCGTAGGACTTCGGTGTAGCTGATACACATATTTTAGTTTCGCTGTTATTATTATTAATAGTGTTGAATCCTGGAGTTGTTAAACAGATATTTTCTAATGTTTGTACTACATTAGTGTTTTTCATGTTTAAAATAGGGGCAAAATGCCCAGACCTTCTCTTACTGTTCACTTCATTAGCAATTTGGTCTATTAATGAACTTGGGTAACCTCTCTTGGGAAACATTTGTTTCAGCAAATTACACTCCTCAATGTATGTCTCCCATACAGTTGTCATACGGGCAGCACAGACAAACTGCCCCTTTACAACTGCCCATTTTGTTTGAATGGGTGACAACTACTAAAATGTAAAAAACTATTGGAGTATGTATTTTTATGGAAAATCTTTGCTAGAAACCTGTTCGCAACATCATCCTTCATTAAAAGGGCGTCCCAGTATGCTATACACGTGTTGTTTATTGAATACGTGAATTTTAGAAAACTAGTTGTGGTGTTAATATATTCCAGGAAAGCATTCAGTGTATCTCTAGGTCCTTTCCACAATATAAACATGTCGTCCAAATAACGCATGTATGTCTTACAAAATTGAAAATATTCAGATGTATTTAAATATTGTTTTCAGACTAGTAGCACTGAAAACTGCAGCTGCCTTGTATCCCAGGAATGATCATATACTATAGCTTCTCCCCTTTTCCTACATGATACATTATCACAGCACCCATGTCCCCTCCACACCTGCTGCTATATGAAACTCATGAATCTCATATCCATTATTTATTTATTTATTTATTGATTGCATTTGTTAACCGGAAAAGTCCACTGGGCCTGGAAAGAGCCCACTTTCAGTGGAGGCCCGAGGAGAAAAGCTCCACACAATTACATACCCAAAGAAAATATTAATACACATAAAGAAAAATATTAATACACATAACAGCCAATAAATAAATAAATAAAATCGAGCAGTGCTTTTACATTGAATGAACCTGATAATAAACCAACAGTGAAATGATTACAATCATAGAAGTAATAAGTGGTATATATTCAAATGAGACGAGTGAAATGTATCTACAAGGTTTATAGTGTGTATTCAAATACCACATGAATGTAATGTATCTGCAGATTTATAGCTGTGAGGAGTTAAATACAGTGTAGGAATAGTAGGAGATAGAAGGGCAAAGGAGTCAAAGGACAGGTTAAAGTGACAGGAAAGCAGTAAGTAGGCAGAGGGAAGAAAGTGATAGAGGTGTAATGCCAGGGTGAGAGGTCAGGAGTTGGGGTTCTGTGCTGGGGAACAGAAGCTTAACAATTTTTATTTATTTATTTTTTTATTTATTTAACATTTGTTGACCGGGAAAGTCCAACTAGATTCCACAGATCCTGTTTTCAGTGGAGGCCCAGGGAGAAATGCTCCAGAAGCATGTCTTTAGAATGTGGGAGGAAACCGGAGTACCCGGAGGAAACCCACGTGAACCCAGGGAGAACATGCAACCTCCACACAGAAGGCACCCCAGCTGAGAATCGAACCAGAGAACCTCTTGCTGTGAGGTGACATCATTAACTGCTGCACCACTACGCTGCCTAATTAGGAGGAGAGATGAAGTTTGAGGGATTTTTTTAAAGGAGGCTGAATTGCTGATAGTTCTGAGTGAAGAGGGAAGCTTATTCCATGCCTTAGAGACAGTATAGGAATGCAACATTTGACTAGCTAAGAGCTTAGGTTTCTCTAGGGATAGTAACACTTTGTTTTCGGACCTAAGGTGTCGGTTAGGATGCTACATGGTCAGTATGGAGAAGAGAGAAGGGCAGATTTCTGGGTGGTAGATGAGCTTATGGACTGTAGTTAATTGTAAAAATGTGAGATGGTGCAGGGATTCTAGCTAGTTTAGTTGATGCAGAGAAGAACAGTGATGGGTAGAAAACTTTGCATTTGTAGCAAATATAGAGACTTTGTTGTAGCAAGAGTCTAGTTTTGTTCTCAAGGAGGACTGTAGATTGGTGAGGATGGGAGTATTGGTAGTAGGTAGAAGCATTGGTAGTAGGAAGGATGAGGACAGAGCCTTTTTGGCAGAGAAACTAAGAAAATAGTTGTGCCTAGTTTTTCATGTGTTTTTTTTATGTTACTGTAGATGTAAAGGTCAAAGTTTAAATTGTCATCAATGATGACACCTAGCAATTTGGTGCTGGAGACTACATCAATAATGGTGTCATTTTGGAAGTGAACAGAGAGTAGTGACTTGTCAATGGGGCAGATAGTTGAGTCATCTGCATATTCGATGACAGTGCTGTGGATGAGAGAGGAATGAAAGTTAGTGACAAATGTGCTGAACAAGAGGGGTCCCAGTATTGAACCTTGGGGGACACCTGTATTTGTAGTTATGAAAGGGGAGGAAGAATGTTGCCATTTAGGAGATTTCTGTCTATTACTGAGATAGCTAGTAAACCATTGTAGGGTAGGGGGAGATAGCCCGAGATTAGAGAGTTTAGTAAGCAGGAGGGAGTGGGATATAGTGACAAATGCCTTTAGGAAGAGTGCTGAGATTAAGGAACCAGTATCCTGAGCTCTGTTTATTGTGTCAAGGAAGGAAATGAGGGCAGTGTTAGTACTATGTCCAGGCCTAAATCATGTTGAGTGGGGAAGAGGATTTGGTGTTGTATCAGGTGACTGAGGAGCTGAGTGTGACTACATTTCTCTAGTATTTTGGAGATTGGGGAGAGAATGGAAATGGGATGGAAGTTTGAGATTTTAGAGTTGTTGCCCCTTTTATGAAGTGGAAGGATAAATGTTTTTTTCCAGATAGCAGGTATGCAGGATTCCTGAATGGACCTGTTGAGGAGGATGCTGATTGGATATGGAATGGAGGGGGGCTGAGAGTTGTAAGTATTCTGCGGGTAAGTTAACAGGGGCATTGGTACAGGGTTTGAGTTTGTGAAGAAGTTTTTTGATAGTGGAGGTGGGTATGGGTGTTAGTGTGAAAGAAGGTAATGGTTTTGAAGGGGAATGCACAGGTGGAGTCATGGCGGGTCATCTGTAATAGGTGGGAAGGTGGTAGTAAGTTTTTTGATGGTGTTGATGAAGTATGCATTAAAGAAGGTGGCTATCTCAGAGGGTGTTTTTTCTGGGTTTGGACATGGGTTGTTGTTAGTTCCAGGGTGGAGCAGGGAGTTGATTGCTCCCCAGAAATTCTTGGGGTTAAGTCTATGTTGGTCTTGAATAGCCTGGAAGCATTTTTTGTTTTTGTTTTTGATAACTTGGCATTTGGTCTGGTTGCAAAGTTGTTTATATTAATTGAGGTTAGACAATGTTTTGTTTTTTTGCCAGGCTTTCCAGGCTTTGCCCCTAGAGGACATAACTTGTTTTGTGGATTTTATAAGCCAAATTGCATGTTTTAAGTTGATTCTTTTTAGCTGGAGTGGGGCAAGACTATTTAGGATCCTTTCACTCCTACAGTATAACAGGATTAGAAATCATTGTCTGGAGTACACTTGTCAGAGATAAGAGCCCCACCCCTTTTCCTTGCATATATGATCAGTGAGTTGATCAGCTTCTATTAACCCTTTCCTTTGCCATGCTAACCAGAGTTCTTCCCTACCCCTTAACTCTGTCATGGCAATGATAGACGTACCTTGCTCACCCTTATTTCTCTCAACCCAGTGTGCCACTAAGTGGTTTAGCCACCACCTGAACCATAAAACAACATCAAATCTGAACTCCTGTATGCAGTATCAGTTAATCAGTCGATAATAATGCTACATTCTTCCTGTGCACAGGGATTCCTTTGAAAAATCACACAGCTGATATAGTATATAGTCTGGTTTGGTCTGCCATGATCTTTTGAAATACAAGTAATGTATTGCATTGTATAATGTAATGTATTGCAGGTGCACACTGAATTGTGTATTTACAAAAACACAGCATAATAGTTTCTGCATTGCTCTGACCTCAAGAGCAGACAAAGCATCATGATGAATATAAAAAGCATTTAAATGATAAAGTTATCATTTTAACCTGGAGTCTTCTTCTTCAGAAATAACCTGGAAAGTTAATGCAAGGAAGAAGAGAGCCCTTAATATATATGGACTAAGGCAGTGTCTTTACTTTTAGTCTTTTAGATAACTTAATAAGATGACTGTAGAGCAAAACATCAGACAGATCTCTTTCTATTTACATCACATATTCTTTTTTGTTTTTATGTACAGCGGCTCACAGTTTTTTTTTATGTAGCCATTTAAAACATTAGAAATCTTTTTGTACCACTGTCCAGCATTCTGTCAAATCTCTGCTGCTAAAACAAAGAAGTCCTTGATGTAGGTACACTGTTATCTTTCCAGCACATCAGAGATCCTCTGATCTATGCAGCATATTGATTCAGTGCAGATAGTCTCTAGCTTAGCTGCAAGCAATCATTTATTATACAGAGCTTCTCTAAAAGGGAATAAATATGCTTTTTGTTGCCCTATATGTTCAGTAGATATACACATTTCTAAACTACGCTGTCAGTCAGACTAAGCTATAAGCTCATTTTCATTATTTTCCACTTTATTGCCTTGTCACCTTGTAGTTATTCGTTTTACTGAATACATGGTTAAGATTATGATTCTAGGCACTGAAAACTGTTTTGCCGTATGATGCACAGAGGAAACACATCACCTTTAGAAACTAAGCTCAGATCAAAATCCCTCTGCCTGTATATAACTTTATAATTACATAAAGGCCTGCATAATAATTTGGACGCAATTAAAAAAAAAGTTTGTCATATTCTGGTACAGATTTTTATACTGTTTGACATTTTCAGGGTGCAGGAGCCTATAAATCAGAGAAAAATATTGAAAGTGATGCCAGTCTTTTAAAGAAGAAGAAAAAAATAACTTACATTCATCTAAATTGTTATACATAAGACTACATAAAATATTTTACTATATTATAAATACATATATCTATATCTCTCTATGGAATTACATTATTCAATGCTACAGTAAGCTAGGACTCATGAATAACTATTCTAAGTGTTGCGCAGGTAATGCATTCTTAGATGCAGACCACTATGCTAATAAACAGTGCCTTTCAAAGATGCCCATGCATAGCAGATTAATAAAATATAGCTGTGCAAATTAAAGTATGTCATAGTAATAACTTGTATAGAAGCTGTTTGATTTGTATTAATGTTAGTGTGGGGTAAAAAGTGACAAAGCATAATATTTAGTGCGAGTCAAGTAGATAAATATGGAAATAAAAACTGGTAACAAATCATGTGCTAAAATTCTGCAATGGTTAACTTTACAATACTTTGCTCTTGCCACATCTCCAAGGCAACATGTTTCACAATGGCTTGAACATCTGTGGTTATCTAACCAAAGCAGGTGATGTGTCTTTTGACTACCTGTAAAAATAATGAATTATATCTAGAGTACAAGGTACTAATCAGATCTAAACAAAAGAGAACATTTTAATCTATTATTTAACAGCAGACTTAAGACCTGAAGAAGTTTATTGCTATATATAGATGAAAACATTCATGTTGTTAAGTCAGCAAGGCTATTTGCCTCTATTGTATCATTTGAGTCCATAATTTAGCTACATATACAGTGTGGTTTCTTTATACCAATCAGATACAATAAGTGGCCTCCACATAAACTTTATACATCAGTAAAACTGTACATGTATGTGGTTGTATGCCTGATGGAGTTTATGATCACATACACACACAGACACACTACACACACACACACACACACACACACACACACACACACACACACACACACACACACACACACACACCGACTTTTGTACAAGCTGAACTGAAATTATGTACAGCTCTCATTCAGACTGCAGGGAATTTTTGAAATATGCCACATTTTGTCAGAATTCATGGATCTTACAGAAATCGATTTAAAAATCATGTGCCATAAGAATTCACTCAGCAACTTCTAAAGGTAAAATCATTTAGTGCAGTGGTTCATTAAGAAATTAATTGAGATTGATTTTAAAGCAATGTTTATTTCTGTTGAACAAAAAATGTTTTTTTTCCTGGTAGCCAGCTTCCCTGAAAACTGAAGAGGGAAAGCATTGTCTTTCGCCATCGTGACAAATGTTTTGACATGGTTAGAGGATAACAAAGCTCATAGATGGACCCAGTGAAACACAACAGGAATGAGCATACATAAAGCTTATTTATTTAGTTTTATTTTTTTGCTGAAAAGGCAGCAGATTAGGTCATCTCCATTGGAAAATAATGCAAATTTTAGATTTTTAAAACATTCCAATTTGAACTGATTAAGCTTTCTCGCATAAAGATAACTATTTGAATTGGTAAAGATGTTCTCTAAAATTTTCCATCAATACCATTTTATGCAGAAAAGAGTTGACTTTTATCTAAATTAATATTTTACACTTCCTTTGGTTATATCCACTCAAACGGTTTCAGTGAATTTACACAAACAGGAGACAGTGATGTTTACTGACACGATGAGATTATTTAATTTCACAACATAATGAAACAGTCTCATATGGCTGTAATGTTCCAGTGACATACTGAAAGGGGTGATTATTTATGGAGGAAGTTTTAAAAATATATTTGGATGAGGTGATACAACTGTAAAAAATAGAGGTCAAAATGAAGGAAAGGCTGGCTGAATATGAGGCAGCTCAAAAAGAGATGTTCAAAAAGTAATAGAATTAAAGGACAGAGCATGTAGGGAAAACCTGAGATATTCTGCTGTACCAGAGAAGCTAGAAGGAACAGATTGCATTAATATTATAAAAGCACAATTAAGCAACTGGACTGTTATTCCACAGCAGGAGTTGTTATTTGAAAGGACACATCATGTGTATGCTCAAACCTGGCTATGAGAAAACAACCTAGATGTTTAATAGTAATGATGCAACCCTACCAGCAGAAGGAGTTGATTCTAACAAAACTGTGACAGAAGGATAAAGAGACAGAGTGTGCTTGTGAAAAATTATTACTCACTGCACACCAGGCAGAAGAAGAGGAATACATTTATTCCCCTAATCAGGGAATATTGAGAAACAGGCATGAGATTCAAACTGCTGTACCCAGCTATCTTAAGATTACAAAGCACTAATCATATTTCTAAAACCTGACAGAACAACAAAACCTGGAAATATTTGACTTTTTTCACTTTGTTAAACTTGTAGAGGACTCTAAAGCATATGTCCTAATTCATGCCATTAATGTTTGGAAGAACATTTAGGAGGGGGGAAGAGGAAAGAAAGACTTATCTATAAGTAAAACAGCATTTTTTCTTAACAGTAGTGTTTCTGTAATGTCTGATATAATTTGCATGTTATAAAGTAAAGTTTTCTCAGTTATTTTAGATTGTAGTGGGGATACTAAAGAAAACAGTTACCCCTGTTTTTTCCTTTTTCTTTCTTTCTCCTTGTTCAGTTTTAAGAAATGAAGGCACTGCAATGTTAAAAAAAGTCTGCTCAAAAGAGCAAGACAAAAGAAAAAAATGATGTGCTTTTTGAATCTTGCATAGGGGAATAACTGGATTAAGACATTTGGCTTGATCTAGTAACAAGTCTTAAGAAAAAGCAAATATATAAAAAAGAGAATTGTCTGGCAAATAAATGAGTGCTTGTAGAAGCAACTCTGTATCTGTTTCTCATGTTTTCATGGAGACAATCTGATAAATAGCAATAAAAGCAGAATACTTATTTCTTTCAATGACTTTTTTTTGATGGCTAGGAGATACTGTTTTCTGAAAGCACTGAAGTGTATTCCTAATCTGGGACAGTAATGCAGATCAAACAAAACCAAACAGCACTTAGTAGAAGCACAGGCTGTACTATGCATCTTAGCATGGAAAGCTTTCCTTTTAGGTTAATCCAAGTCTGTGAGTGTGGCTGTCAGTCTGGGACAATTGTTCCTATTACGAAGGTAAGCAAAACTTCTATATTTGAAGATGTACAAAGTTTTGTGTGTTAGTATTAAGTTAATAGGGTTTAGGGGTATATCAGGGTTGTGTTTTTTTTTGAAGGCTTTCAATAAAACAAAAAAGTTTTGAAAGATGCAACATAGGTTTAAATGGATATGACAAGAACAGCTGTATAAAAGATCAATCTGCCATACAGTGCATTCATGTAACACAAAAGCTGGAACTAGACAGTTAAAAAAGCTGGTACACATAAAATGTGGGAGAAACAACTTTTTAACATAATGACATTTTTTGTATTATCTTTAAATGCAAATGGTCACACAGATATATATGAAAACAAAACAGTAGTGAATTATGTTAAAAATGACTCAGGCAACAGAAAGTAGAAAGGCTTGTGGCCAAAGTTAGGGAGCCTATAACAAGGAAGATAACAAGATGTCTTGCAGAGGTACTAGAAATATTTTGAAATTTTTATAAAAGTCTACATAAAGCAGAGAAATATGGAAATCAAGAAAAGGTACACATGGAAATGTTTATGGAAGAATTAAATATGCCAAGGTTAGAGGTTGTTGAGGCTCAATTACTAACATAAAGGACAGGAGGAATGAGATAAAAATGGTGATGTATAACTAATCCACAGGGATGTCCCAATAATTAGTTCATATTCCTTTGGAAGGTTGGAAGCTAGGCAGGAAAAAACTGATAAAGATCTGGAAGGTTTTGTTTAACAGTATTTTAAGAGGAGGAGAAGCACCAACATTCTGGAAGGAAGTGGTGGTGGCTGCAGTACCTAAAGAGGGTAAAAGACCCATCAGATCCAGCTCCATACAGGACCATTTCAATACTAAACCATGATTATAAAGTGTTTATGTCTATATTTGCTAAAAGAATGGCAAAGGTGATGCCAAAATTGATAAATATGGATCAATGTGGGTTTGTGGAGGGAAGGCAAACATTTGACAACATTAATAAAACATTGATGATTAAGATGGAAACATAATGTAAGGACATATTACTGTTGCTCGTAAGTCTTGATGCAGAGAAAGCATTTGACAGAGTAAGCTGAGAGTTTATGAGTAGGGCAATGGAAACATTTGCATTCTCTGATAAGTTTATAAGGTTGATTAGGAGGATATATGAGGGATCAGAGGTGATAATTAAAGTGGGTGGGTTCCTCTCTGATAATTTCTGTTTGAGCAGAGGAACCAGGCAGGGGTGTCCTCTTTCTTCTTTGTTTACTGTATTATATTTAGCATCATTGGCAAAGAAAATAAGGGAGTCATAAAATCAAGGATATAATTGGTATGGTAGTCAAGAAAAGCTGGCTCTATTTGCAGATGATATTATTTTACACCTAATAAAACCAGAAAAGGACATTTCAGCATTGCGGTACATTTTGAGAGCGATTCAAAATTTTTGGGGATACAAATTAATGAAGTTAAAACAAAGGCAATAGCTGTAAAGTAAGCACCCACACAACAATATCCATACTTATGGAGATATGATAAAATGAAGTGCATAAGAGTATGGATTAAAAACGATTCTGATGTGGTGGCTAAGGATATGTGGGAAGAGACTAAACAAAAGATAATACAAAAACTGAGAAAGTAGAAGCTCTGTTTTATGGATGTGGATAGAAAGATTCAAGTAGTTAAAATGTTTTTAGTCCCTTTAGTTTTATACACAGGTCAGGCATATTTTTATCAACCACAGGAGAAGTTGCGGATAACAATTAATAAAAAGCTGAAGGACTTTATCTGGGAGGGGGAGACAGCCAGAGTCAAGTGGGATAAGCTGATTCTTCCAACAGAACAAGGTTGTGTTTGATTACCTGATTTGAAGGGGTATTTCAGAGCTATACAGTTAAGGCTTCTATACATAGCACAAGCAGAAACCTATAATTTAAAGTGGAACAGGATGATGATGAAATAGGGGAAGCTCAAGGAACAAGGACAGACTGAGATTTTGGACCCAGATCCTTAAGGAGAATAACAACAGCCATACAGAATATTATGTTCATAAAGTAGCAGAAAATATTCTAAGAACTAAGCCAACATGGGAATGGAGAAAAGAGATTCTACCAGTAGGGAAGGAAGACTGCAATTAGGTATACAGATAACACGCAAGAAGGGACTGAAATTTAATGGAGGAAACTGACAAAAGAACCAAGGTATTGGGAGCAAATAATTAGAGAGGGAAAAGTAATAAAATGGGAAGAGGCCAAGAAATTGAGGGCTTTCAATAAAACAAAAAAGTTGGGTTCCCTGTCAAGGACGGATATCAGAGCACAAGCAAAGAGAAAGAAAAAGGGGAATCCTAAGCAAAAGGCCAGCGTGGTAGAGTTTTTACTAGAATTTAGAACAGAAGTTCCTGTAAAAAAGGAATAATTAGTACAACATATAAAATATTGCATGGTAACCATAAGAATCATTCAAAGGAGGCTAGAAAGGATTGGGAAGAGAGACTGGAAAAGCAATTCCCAAACAAGCAATGGGGAATATATGTATGTCTCCCAAATATAAAGCAAAGTCTAGAAGATTTTGGATCTTTGCTTGGAAGTGTTTACATAGGTATTTTTATACCACAAGTAGACTCCAAAGAATTTTTCCTGAGGTAGACAGCACATGTTGGAGGTGTGATGGGGAAGAAAGAGATAATTGGGGTCATATTTTCTGGGAGTGTAATGAGTTGGCAGACTTTAAAAAATCCCCTGCAGAGTGCAGACTGCTCTATCAGAAATACTGGCTGAGTAAATTGGTATGACTAAGGAAATTGTTTTTTTTTTTTTTTTGAGATATGATGCAAAATCAGAATTGCCTAGACATAGTAAGGACTTGCTGAGTATAATTATGGTGGTTGCCAAAAAAGCATTTACTAAGAAACAGAAATTAAAGTTTAAACCAACTGCACTAGAAGAAGTGTATATAGCAACTAAGATAAAACAATGGAGAATGGGATATTTAGAAAAGGGTAGTTGAAAATTACATAGAAAAAATGGAAATTGTGGGAACAATACATGCAGATGAGGAACAAGGTTCAAAAGAAGGCAGGATTTGAATGAGCTATGTAATACTTGACTAACAGTGACTGGATAGATTATAAGTGATGTATAATGTTTGCAACTAAAATTATGTCAATATGGTTTGTTTTCATTTATATAAATGTATGATTGCCTATGTCATAAGTGATAATTTAATAAAGATGTTTCTTGTTTAAAAAAATAATAGCTGTAGAGGGTGTCTGTTATGTTGCTGGTAATCTGAGTTCTGGAATGGACTGACAGCTGGAGGGGTAGAGAGAATAACTTGAACCTTTGCCCACATAATAGGCCATGGTATAGGGGAACCCCTCTAACTAGGTAACAAACCCATAGTCTAATGTGCTACATGGGTAAAACATTTGTGTGAAATATGTCATTGTTTACATAAATTCTCTGAATAGCTCACTTTATACATCTCTATCTGCAGTAGGAAAAATGTGAACTGTAAGTTTACGGTATATATTGGTGGTGGGTAATTTTACGTGTGCCTCTCTTATTTATTATAGTACTGTTTTTTGCATATCCTTATATTTCTACTGTGTCTATTCCTACTGTTTTATTTGTTGTGTTTCTGATGTAAACAGAGCTTTCAAATTTGTTTTACTTTATTTACGTTTTTCTATCTTTTTTTATTTTTATTTTTTTTTATTAATTTAATCCATCTTCCTTCTGTAAACTGTCATTCATATTGTACGAGCCTGAGTATGGAAATTTCATGCACTTTTTCTTCTGTGTTGATCTGTATGACAATAAAGTTTACTTTGACTTTCTTGATGTTTGGGCTACAGTAGAAGTGGTATTAGAAGGTACACACATAGGTATGAGTGACTGTGGGATAACTGCATTCCACCATATTAGGAGAAAAGCTGTACAAGATTCTCTGGTGTCTGCCCATGGAATGCATGCACTCTAGCTGGTTGGAAGGGGTGGTGTTGCACAGGATGTGTACAGAAGCAATGCAGTATCTGTAAACTAGAAAAAAAAATCGGAAAAGTATATATGCACACACACGCAGACCCACATATGACAGGATAAAAAAGTAATTTATAATGGTACATTGAGCCACTGTTGGTTAGTGTTCAACAGTGATATGCCCCACTACTATTACTATTGTTACTACTACTGTTACTACTACTAGTACTATTAATAATAATAATAATAATTATTATTATTATAGGACATAGCAAGGAAGGTGAAATATGCTATTTCAGTTTCATCTTAGTCAGGATCTGTTATTTTATTTTAGGCCTAGATACCACTTCCCTATTCCCACTTCCCCCTGAGTTCCTTAGACTTCCTGTATAGTTAGCAGTAAGCATGCTAATATAAACAGGGTCAAATTTATGTGTGCTGACATTCTAAAATATATTTTCTCCTACACATTATATACTTTCCTTAAGTTCTTTGCAAAAGACCTGCAGCTACTCAAGTCTTTTGGAGTAGCTACTCTATGTATAACTACATATAGACAATTACACAGCATATTTTACTGCTTTTGTGTCTATCAGTCATGCAGTTATTATATACCCTGGTCTGTCTCTCATAGTTGACATTGATTCTGGGGGTCGGGCATTATATCAAGTACTGGTCAAAGTATGGCATTTAGGCAGCTGGACAGATTTTCATTCATCATGTGAGGACGTTGCAAAGAAGGAAGTCTCGTTTTCCCCTGAGGTACAGCACTCTCAGAACTAATGACAAAAAATCTGAAGAGCATGGGGTGACATAGCCTTTGCAAGACACAGTTTTAAACTTCATACCACTGGTTCAAACATTTTATTTTGTTTCAAATGGGACTTGCATTTTGTGGCTTAGCTTAACAGTGGTAGCTCCATATGTAGTCAGGTCCTATACTATTGTGTAGAACAGAGCACTTTATGCATGGTATCCCAAAGCACCTCTTCCTACTTACTGATGTTTTATTTTGCACCTGGATTGTGACATCTTTTGCATTATGTTTCTACTGTGTCTTTTTCCCATTGATTCATTTTGCCACTGTCCATTTACCAGCAAAACATCTGGCCAGTGTCTTTCTATTACTTAATTTTACTTAATTTGACAATTAGTTAATCATCTCAGTTCAGCAATAAACTATATTCTGAAACAGTTAACATTTCTAGTGTGACATTATTTTATATTTACACTATTTAACTACTGTAATATACTATTTTCTACTTTCTACTACTTTTGCCTCATGTCCTAAGTCATGTCAAAAAAGGGTCTGAGTGCCAGAGCTCTTACCTGGTTAACAAATAAGTAGGTAAGTAAATAGATAAATACATATGGACATTGACTCTGAAGCCTTCCTAATGCATTAGCACCACACCAATATAACTCATTTACACAGCATGTATTTCCATATCTCACCCATCATAGATCCCATAAAGTTTCAATTGCTAGCCATGCATATTATTTCCATAACAAATACTTTATATTTGTTTTATCTCTCTCTTTTCTTTGCATTTCTCTGACTTGCTGTAATAATGAACCTCTGAAATCTTGGGGTGTTGACTGTCATCATGTCTAACATTAGTGTAAAAATAGTTTTAGCAAATTAAATAAACAAATAAGCAAGCAAACATAACACAGATCATTTTGTATGAGGAAGAAAAAGCTTCCCACACTCCTAATGCATATAGTATTCCCCTTATCCCTCCTCTCCTAATACATTTCACTCAGTGGTTACTGCCCCTTGGGGAAAATATGGTTTCTTTAATGCAGCACAGCCTTACCCAAAATGATCAGCTAAGCTAAATTCATAATTTGCAAAACTCTCCTTTAAATGCTTATCTTAACTTTCAGCATCCAGAGTCCATGTGGGCTAGGCTATCTTGACTCCTGATTGAAATGTCAGCACTCGAAATGCCGAGTGCCAACAAGACGAAAAAAAAAATGACTGAAAAACCAGGAAAAGAGCAAATCTCAAAGATCGATCTTCTTTAAACTTCCTTTTTACAGGGAGGACCCCCCTGCAGCCCAAATTTATATATACCAATTCCAATAACACCATACCTCAGTGAAAAGAGAATATTCTTTGAAATGGCCATCTAGGACTTAATATATGTAAGTTTGTTTTTTGGCCATTCAGTCTCATTGTTTTGGGACTCACTCTAGCAGGTCCCTACATTTTAAATGGTTACATTTCATGGCTCACGGAGCGCTAAAAGCACATGCTGTAGTTGAATTAGTGATTTTCAAACTGCCTGTAGGCATGCATGCCATATGTAAGTATGTGTACATGTGCAGCCAATAAAGAACTGGCTCTCTGTCCAGGATTAGCTTCTCTGCTGTATACCCAACAGCTGCCAACAGAAACTCCAGCTGCCCCCAACCCTGCACCAGATAAGTACCTAATCAGACTTTCTGTGAAAATGCTAATGATTTTAATAACATATTCACTTTTGCTTAGACTTTTGGGTTGTTTCTGTAGTACATATGGTTAATTATACAGTAAAGCATATATGTTTAAAAAACTGTCCACTAAAAGCATATATATATATATATATATATATATATATATATATATATATTTTTTTTTTTAAGTTGTCTTCTTTATAGTTTTATAGACTATCATCTTATATATTTTTCACCTATGCCCCTCTTTTTTTATTTATATCCAACTACCTCCTCCATAATTTTTGTACTGGGAAAAAATCACACTATTTATACATTCCAAACAGACTGAACCTTTTTCTTGTTTGCAATAACCACTCCAGTAAATCTATGCTTCACACAGATAACTTCAGTGTACACTATGCCAATCATTAGATGCACCGTATGCATATTTATGTATGTCTGCAGTGTGCTGTGTGAATGGCAAAGGCCCTTTTATTAAGAATTTATTGCATGTGTGCTCCCACAGTAGATACCCCTCTACCCCTGATATGTGTCAGACAGTTTCATTGACTTAATGTTATCCCTCTGTTCAGTGACACCCGCACCCAGCCTTTCAGATCAAACCTGGACTGCTAACAATGCAGTCAGCTAATATCCATATATGGCTGGTGCTGACTTTATGGGATACACAGTTATAGCGTGTAAAAATATCAGTCGATAATGCAAAGGAAAATAACAGCAGTAATAATTTGCATGCTTCTAAAGAATTTAAGTTCCTTCTCCTAACATACTCACCTTATTGGTAACTTTAAACATTTCTAGCTAATTGTTTTCCATTAGTGACCATTACTTATTTTAAATCACCCATATTGTATATTTCAGGAAATGTCAATAGTAACATAGAAGATTCCGATCAGGTGTCTGGTTGTTATCACATTATTATGTGCTTAATACACGAATGCCAAAAAATTCACCTTAAGAGTGCAAGAACACATAATGTAGTTAATTTCAGAGACCATGTCATAATTCTTTGTAGTGCATGAAGCTTTATCTGCTCCATTTACTATGGGTTACATAAAAAATGCAAGCCCTTGCAGGCAGTAGCTGCACACCTAACAGCTTATTTGTTTTGTATTCCTGGGCTGACAAAGGATCAAAAGCAGGGACAGTTTTTACCTATAGCTCTAATCAATTAAAATGTTCATAGACTGTATGGTTTTGCATCAATATGTGTTTCTGAATAATAATTCATTTTTGCCTGATTGTAATCCTCACTGATTTGCCAGAAAATCAAACAAGTTTATGAGGGACAGGGCAAAATTATGAGCTGAACTCACGCTTCATAGACAGGCACAGCAGGCTGAAACAAAGCTGTTTCTACTTTTGCTGCTGTATTTCTTTGGTTGGCACTGTAAATGCTTGCTTCCTAGCAAGCACTATACCTAATATCAACAGCACTTAGAAAGGTGGTTAACAATTGTTATGTACCTTTCTAAATGCTGTTGATACTGGGTCTTGTGCTAGAGTAGCGCTTAACTAGTTTGTCTTTTTTTCTCGATATTGGAGCATAATCACAGCACTGTATGACCTACAGAGTAAATATTAAAGTTTTGTTTATCTTGGCATGCCAGACTGTTTTATAGGTTAATGTAATGTTAAATATTTTGCTGCCACTATTTTCTGGAGTACTGAACAATTCATTTCCTGTACGTCTTTGTAAGTATATTTTTTTCTATTCATACTAGTTTGCAAAATGTGAAAGCAATTTACAGTATGCTCCAAAACTTTAAATTTTAAAAAGTAATTTAATTGTATATCTAGACTTTTTTTAAGTAGTAATGCTTATTCTACTCATAAAAAAACAGAATGAGAGATTTATTAGAAGTTCACAGAACGAGGAACCAATGACTGTAGTTCACTAAAGATCTTTTCATTGAATGTCAACCTACATCTTGGCGGGGGGGGGGGGGGCTTTGTGATTCACTCTTTTTTTTTTTTTTTTTTTTTTAAGTAAGCACCCAATTCATTGTTTACCTTGGCCCATAAGGTATGTTTGGACTGCTGCAGTTTACACTGGGTATAGCAGCCATTCTTCATCCATGTTCTATCATTCCAGTGCAGCTAAATCTCCCTGCTTTTCTACCTGGTTAAACCCATAGTAAAAAGCCTGAAACCATGGATAGGCACTTTCCTGCTATCTCTGTGGTTATCCTGGTAGACATGAGCATCCTGAGGCAATGTAGCAATTACCTTATGTATACTGACAACCACTTAATCCTTAAACAAAGAAACAAACACAGTACGTTAGAGATATAGTTACACTATGAAACTTGAGACATGACTCTTACATACTGACAAAACAAATGACAAACAGGTTGCTAGCTCACGCACATCATTTCCCCCACTAAATAAGGTCTCAACATATAAACCCACATATGCAGAGGTACTCATAAGTAACTTATCAAAATCTTAGAGGCCTTGCATATGCTGCCCTCAGTAACCACACGCAAACAAAACCAAGTCAACACCAACCACTACACATAAAAATACACATTACAGTGTCTCCATAAGCAAGCCCCTAAGACAAAACACCACACATTCAAACATCTTGGTCATAGGAGACTTCATCATGGGGCACGTGGATGCCCCCCCCCCCACCAGACTGGATAAAGAGAGGGTTATAATCATTTGCCTGTCAGATGCCAGGATTCAACAGATGATGCAGGCACTCAGGTCACTCAACCACAAAGTACCAGTATAACTCAGTTATAGTCCATGTGGGTGTGACATGAAGAGAGACATGATGGACCTCTCTGAATATGTGTCACAGACTGGTATGAACTTGCATTGAGTAGTGTTCTACCCTCACTAAGAATGATACCACAATACAAACAGAAAATGACTGATTTTAATAATTGGCTTAGCTACTGATGTCATTCCCAGGGGATCCAGTATTTGTTAGCTTAGGAAGACATGATCGACAGACTACGTTGCTTTGCCAGAGGTGATCTGCAGCTGTCGCTATTACGCTTTTAAATTCTGGCAAGGCATTAGACACCCTCATAGTGCCTTTTTAGACAGTGCCATACAAAAACGTAACAAATTAGTAAATTTCAATTACTGTGAAAGTTTTAACATTTATATTTTTATTATGACTAAATTCTAATATACATTTTATATAACCCACACTGTGTTCATAATGATGGATGTACCACTTAGTAAGACATCTGGATTTACTAATTATGTATGCAGGTCTCTTTGGAATAAATAGACAATATGGAGAGGAACATTTCTTAACTTAAGGATAGCTCTAATTCTGATTAGTGCCATGATGTCTTAAGCAGTTGGGTAAACAGGTTTACTCTTTCTGGAACAAGTACTGTAATTCAGGCTGATACTCTGTGGAACAAATTCAAACATAATTAAATATGGAATAACAATCTGAGGATAAAATTAATTTACCAATAACTTCTTCCTCTGTAATTAAGTGGGATGGTTAGGGTTTACATTCTTGACAATTGCTTCCCATTACAGCTCAAAATCAGAGGGTGGACAAAATTGACACAATTTAATATGAACAAATATAAAATGCTTAGTGACTTGATAAAACTTCAACTAGCTGTAGTGTATATGTTAAGAAACTAAAGCACTTTAGAACACAAAGTGAAAAAGCTTTATTTTACAAATAAAACATTGTTTTATTTGTATATTATTGCATAACATTCATACAGAAATCAAAGTGTATTAACCTTTGTTTTGATTGTATTACCCATTGCATGATTCCAAAGCCCTATTTCTATTGTTGAGAAACTGAAATTCTTTTTTCTCTGAAAATTTTTTTGTAATTTTTGTAACAATAATGGAATTTTTCTCACCGGGCCACTGCTGAAAATGGGCCAGAGTAAATAAATAACTAAATGGTGTGCATTAAGCTTCCACATATTCTCAGACTGTAAAATAATAATCTGGTAAGCGTTAGATAAATGAGAATCAATTCAAACTGAATATCCCAATGAACAGTTACAAAAAATGAAGAATTAGGCAATGGGCAAGGGAGAAAATGTAAATAAATTATATCAATAAATGGGTCAATATAACATCATGAATAATCTATTCAGGCTTCTTGCATTTTGCTAATAGTCTAAAAGAGATAGCATCATTAAAACTATAAGCTTTAATGGACTCTAATACTAATTACAACTTTAACTCACCTTGCACACAATTGATGTTGTAACCAAAGAGATGTTTTTGTCCATGTCAGTAAAATCAGTTTATTAGCTTTCCCATATTCAACTACATGCTTTGTCAGATGAGTTGGTCAAGTTAATTTGGGAAACATCAGTCATAGCCTTCATTATACACTTCTTAAATGACGTGGCAGACTTTGATAACTGAAGCATAAAGCATGTGTAACACTTTGCAGCATATATAGTACTTAAGCATAATAATCCATTTTTATGATGTGTTTTAAAACACCTTCAGGTAAGATGAAGCTTATATTAGTTTACCTTATTTATACCTGTTCATGCAGTACAAATACCTTCTTTATAACTTTTGCTGATAAAACAGAGGAAATATAATGAGCAAGGTTAGTCATATTATTTACTGCTACCGTTTTAAGTTTTTATTTTTCATTTTGATTGTAACAAGTTTCACATGCTCTATTTGATTATGTTCCACTAGCAGTTAATGTGCATTTAAAATGATGGTATGGTTAAATTCAAAGGATCATGGGAAGTTAAACAGGCATGTAATAAGTTTTTCTTTACCATGTTAATTCTCAATTTCTATTTCATTTAAATTGAACACATTATTTGCTAGATTATTCATAAATTATTTTCTGTTTACACTGGCCACTTTATTAAGAAAATATTGTTGATGTCACTGTATACCCCTGTTCACGATACATAAAAAGTAATTTGCAACACGTATTTAACAGGTATGTGCAGTAAAGTCAGAGCAGATGAGGAAACTAGAGGCAATGGGAATGAAGGGCTTAAGATGGGTGGTAGGATGCACCGTGGGACAGACGAAGAAATGAGGACATAAGAGCAGAAGCCAGAGTAGCTCCAACTGCAGAAAAGGTCACAGAGAACAGATTACGGTGGTTGGAGCACATGTGCAGAAAAGCAGAAGGCAGTCTAGTGCAGAAGATTTGGGACAGACAGGAAGAAGGCAGGATGAAACGAGGGTGTGCAGCAAAGAGATGGATGAATTGCACGAGTGAAGATTTGTGACAGTCAGGCATGTGTCAAAGAAAGCAGGAGTGTGGCGTGGAAACAAGAAGGATGGTGACAGGTAGCAGGACACCCTGACCTCATGTAAAAAATGTGAAAAATGGTGTCAATGATGATGATTTAAAAGATACTAAAAAAGCCATATTTACGGGAAGGTAACTTGGGTCAAGAAGTTAGTTAGTAGATGGAACAGTTTTCGTAGCAACGATAAATATTTTATACAATACTGTTCTTATTCATACTATCTGGGCCCACTGCAGCTGTTTTCCATCTAGTTAATTGCTGCTATTTTGTCCATTTTATTCTAAGCTGGGTGAGAATCAGTTACAAATGGCCATCATTAAGACAGCTATCAGGAACTTTTTGTTAAAAACTATAAACATTACCCCCAGCATTTGTGTAAGCAGTTCAGGTACATCTATTACTCACTTCTACAAGTGAAGTATTCCTTCGGGCAACTGCACTTTTCTTTTGTACAGATGGCTTCCAGTATCTCATCAGCTTCCACTAGGGATACAGTAGAGGGACTGGTTCATGTTTTAATTTATTTCTCCAAACTGGTGTTCTGAAAAACCTTTTCAAATCTCCTTGAATATGAAGAGGTATCTTAGGATGGGTGGATGATAAAAGTCATGTCTATTTACAAAGAAGACTTGAAATAAATTAACAAAGGCCCTGGTATTAGAACAGTTATTGGTGAGGACAAGCTTAGGTAGGGTACCCTGAAGATGAAGCTATGAAATAGCTTAACTTTTAAAAATTACCTGTGTGAATTGCATTTTGATGTGATTTGGTCAAATTAAACTCTCCTTTAAAAGGTCACTGTAAAGGGGTGGGGGGTCTTTTATCTTAGATGTGCAACACTGGGGGTAAATTTATGGAGGTCAAGGGAGTTGATGAGTGAAAAAGAATATTAAGTAATGTCATTTGTTTTAATACTACATGCAATTAATTTCCTTTCACTATATCATCTGGGTTATAAGACCGCAAATGCTTTTGCTAGAACAAGATATCAAAGATATCTAACTGCATATCTTAACCTTGAAAACACAAATCAGATTCATGTAAATATGTTGACTTAATAGGTTCATAGGTTCATACTAGGCTATCTGCCCTAGGGCATTCATAAGTCTAGCCAGAGTGTGTTTGGCTTTCGCCACCCATTTTAAATTAATTTTGCTATGCCCTTTTTCGAGGTTAGTATACTGTGCCTCTGTCTAACAGTGACACAGAAGTGATACCCGGGGTAAACCTACGATCTCCCATCCACTCATCAAGATTCCTCTTGAAGAGAGTCAATGAGGGACTCTGCCTAACCTGGACTGGGATTTTATTCCAGAGTGAAGGGAGCCTCTGGGTTATGAATCTGTCCCTCCAGCATGTCCTATTTATTTCAGTGCTGAGGTTCAAGTCTCGAGCGTAGCTCGATGGGATTTGGATTTTCTGAGGTGCAGCATGTCCATTAATTCCGGGTTGGACATGGCTTTATACGCCAGGCACAGATCGCCTCTGAGCAGGCGGTATGCCACTGAGTAGAGCTGGAGTTTCTTTAACCGGGCAGCATATGGCATCTGTTTGAGCCCTTTGATCCTATTGGTGAGGTACTTTTGGGGTCTTTCCAGTTGCTGCAGATGTCTGGTAAGGTACATCCCAAAAGGGGCATTGTACTCAATTATGGGCCTGATGAGGGATGAGTAAAGAGGCACGATGACCTCCCCTGATCTAGATGTGAATCCTTTCATGATTAGGTGGGCTATATAAAATGTTTTTCTAACTACTTTGGCCACGTGGTTGTCAAATGAGAGATTGCTATCAACTTGGGTCCCCAGGTCCCTAATTACTTCTTCTGTACATAATGGATTACCACCTATGTGGTAATTTGTGGGCACTTTGTTTTTGCCAAAGGGGATGACTATACACTTTTTGGCGTTTAGCTTGAGGCCATGGCTCTGGCACCAGTTGTCTGTTTCTATGAGGCCCTTTTGGAGGATGGTTGTGTTGGCTGGAGAGTCGATTATGGCGCCCAGTTTGCAGTCATCTGCGAACTTGGTCAGGGACAGTCCTTCCATGTTGGCCTGTACCTCCGAGAAATATATACCGAACAAGAGAGGTCCCAGGACTGAGCCTTGTGGGACACCACTTGTAACTGGTTTGGAGTCTGACATGGCTCCAGCAATTCTAACCATGTGGGTTCTGTCCTTGAGCCAGTTTGCAGCCCATCTAGTGACATAGGGGTTTATATTTAAGCTAGTGAGCTTATCTATAATGCCCGAGTGGGGTATTGTATCGAAGGCTTTTGCGAGGTCCAGGTAGGCTGTGTGGACCACCTTCCCCTCGTCAATGGCCTTGGTGACTGTTTCAAAGAAATCAACCAGGTTTAAGAGGCAGGATCTGCCCTTAACAAAGCCAAACTGGGTAGGATCCAGTGTCTATAGGTCCCCAATATCTTTATTTATGAGGTCTATAATGATCCTTTCCATAGCTTTGCAGGCCAAGCTAGTCAGGCTTATGGGGCGATAGTTTCCAGGATCCGTTGAGGCACCACCTTTGTGGACAGGGACCACTGTTGCTGTACGCCACTCTTTGGGTACATATCCTGTAGTAAGGCTGAGATTGAACAGTAGTTTTATGCTTGGGTTTAGCTCTTCTTGGAGTTCATGTAGGACGCAGCCCGGGACACCGTCTGGTCCCATTGATGCTGTGTTTTTTGCTTTGGAGAGGGCGGCTCTTACCTGAGCATCTGAGATGTCATGGGTGCAGCACTCTGCTGGGATAGATATTTGCCCTTTTGGTGGGGAGGGGGGGGGGGAGTTTGCGCTGAACCTGTCAGCTAGGATGTTGGCAATGTCTGTGGGTTCAATGTATTTTTTGTCATTTTGGACTAATTCTGAGCATATCTGGGAATTCCCACCCAGGTTCCTAACATAACTAAAGAAAGCCTTATGATTATCCTTAGTGTCCTGTGCAATTTTTCTCTCGAAGCTGGCCTTAGATGATTTTATGAGTGCCTGTAGTTTTTTTGCTAATACTAATCAGAGATGCCTTCCCTTTTTGGGATTTTGCTCTATCATGTAGCAGCTTCCTCCTTCTATTGTATAGTTTGTTTATGGCTGGGGTCCACCAGACAGGATGTCTGCCTTTGGAGGATTGGGTCTTGGTTTTATTTGGGATTGCATGATCCATGCATTCCTGAAGGTGTTCATAGAATGCGTTTATAAAGGATTCTGCGGTCTGGGCTGTATTTTCCACAGGCTCAGGGGCTTTGAAGGATTCCACCTCAGTTTTGTGAAGTGTGAAATTTGCTATAGAGAAGTTTTTCACTGGTTTTCTGGGCAGGGGGTGGGGTCGGGATGTGAATATCCAGTGAGATTAGTTTATGGTCTGATCTTACCAGTGAGGGATACACTTCTAGTCTGGAGCATAGAGTCCCCATGTTGGTGATGATCAGGTCCAGTATGTTTTCCCCTCTTGTGGGAGTGGTAACAAGTTGTTCCATAGCATTTGAGTTTATAAATTCTAGGAACCTTTGGGCTAGAGTAATGCTCCCAGTCTATGTTTGGGTAGTTGAAGTCGCCCAGTATAATGGTGTTTGGAGAGAACTTCATATTTTCCAGTGTTCTCAGGAAGGCCGAGTGGGGTTCCTGGGTTTGGGAGGGTGGTCTGTAGCAGGCTATAAACTGGAAGGCAGTTTTACCCACTGTTAGTTGCACATGGATAGTCTCTGATGCTTCGTGCTGTGCCACCAACCTGGAGGTGTGGGTATCTTTGACGAATATTGATACTCCCCCTCCTTTTGTGGTTCGGTCCAAGTTTTGGGGCTGAAAAGCATGGTATGAGGTATAACCTGGTAGTGCTGGGGTGCTCTTGGCAGCCTTGAACCAGGTTTCTGTTACTGCACAGATATCGATGTTCTCCATGCTAAGGAGAGTTTTGAGTGTGTGCATCTTGAGGTTTAGACTTCTGGCATTGAGTAGTATTACTCTTAGTTTCTTATCCCTTGTGATTCCTATGGAGGTGGGTTTGTCTTTTGAGCCTTGCCTAAAAAAGGCACTATGGGGGAAGCAAGAGCCTTTGCCAATATCCGAAAGCCCAGGGTGACAGGTGCAAGCCGTCCCTAGTGAAGCATCGTGGCTTGTCGAGCATGTCATTCCAGGCTGACAGGCATTGGATCCCCTTTGAATGACACCAATACTTAAGCCAATTGTTGAAATTGATCATCTTGTCTTCATATTGTGGCATCATTCTTGGTGAGGTTAAGATGCTACTCAAGGTCAGGGTCATACCGGCCTGGGCTACATGCTCAGAGAGCTCCTGTATGTCTCTTTTCATGTAGTCCAGGGAGGTACGTCTCAGGTCATTCACACCAGCATGGACAATGACCGAGTCATATTTGTATTTGCCTTGGAGTGACCTGAGTGCTTGTGTTATGTGACGGATCCTAGCGCCCAACAGGCAGCTCACCGTGACCTTCTCCTTGTTCAGCCTGGTGAGCGGGACGTCAGTGTGCCTGACGATAGAGTCACCTATTACAAGTATATCAGGTGTGTTGTTTAGCCTAAAGGGCTGTGACTGTTCAGCACACTGGCTTTGTGAGCTATGTGTTGCACGTGTTTTGTTTTGGGGTAGCGGTTGCTTGGGTGTCTGCTTTGGAGGTCTCTGCTGCTTAGGCAGATTTTTATTTAGAGCCTCCGAGTATGTTTTTGTGTGTTTATGTGTTTGGTTTGCTGTCGTGGTAGGTCTATGTGAGACTGGAATTGTAGTGAGTGTGGTTTCCTTCTCCTCCTGACTGGTTACGCCAGTACTAAGTTGAGAGAGCTTAGCCTCCAGTTTGGCTATATGGTTGCATCTCTCACATGTGTTGGAATTTGTTGGGAGGAGGAGTGGGTTGTCTGTGTACATGAGGCAGTTGTAACATTGCCTCAAGATTCCCAGATTCACCAGCTGGACTGGAGAGGAGATTGACAACTGACCTTTGGACATGCTAGAATAGTATTGGGATTTCCTTTATAATTTAAAAAAAGGGCCAATGGGGAACAAGGTACTCAAGGGGAGTTTGTGAGGGTGCAGTGCTTTTAAATTTTTAGTGCTGACTTATATAATTGCTTTAGTGAGCAAGTGACAGGTAACTTAAATGCAATGTGTTATAGGTAACTTAAATGCAAAAATGACAAACAGTAACTTTCTTTCAAGTGAAACAAGCAAATAAGTACAGTAAGCAATGGAGATATCACTAGGGATCCACAGAAGCGCTGAAAAGAATAATTAGAAATGAGTGGAATATCGCTATGATACAAGAGCAACCATGCAAGATGTCGTATTTCCTACAGTGGTGAAATGAGATGAAACCCAGTGTTTAACAGCTAATATTAATGGTGTTTGACCTTGTAAAGGGAGTAGAAGCTCGAACTGTGGAGGGTGTTGTGTGTTGCAAAGCTGTAGTTGCTGATGATGTTAGTAAACCATTTATATGAGCTTATATAACAAATTATTAAAGATTTGGTTTATCGTCTGGAAGGGTTGGGCATATATATGGTCCTGCAGGGCTCATTAACAGGATAATCCAATGCAATTCTTGCATTTTAGTAACAAGCAATCAGGAATGCAATGGACTTCTTTTCTGAATAATTAGAAATGAGTGGAATATCGCTATGATACAAGAGCAACCATGCAGGATGTCGTATTTCCTACAGTAGTGAAATGAGATGAAACCCAGTGTTTAACAGCAAGAAGGCATTGAGCTAGGAGTATGGGGACATCACTGAAACATATACGACGGGGCAACACTGAAAGAGATCATGAAATAATTTATTTATTTAACATTTGTTTACTGGGAAAGTTTGACTTGTAACGAAGCCAATTTTCAGTGGAGGCTCAGGGAGAAACATTCCAGATGCACGTCTTTGTATTGTGGGAGGAAACTAGAGAACCCAGAAGAAACCCACATGAACACAGGGAGGACATGCAGACTCCTCACAAAAGACACCCCAGCTGAGAATCAAACCAGAGAACCTCTTGCTGTCAGGTGACAATGCAACCGCTGCGCCACTACACCGTAAGTGGTAAGCATTGCCAATAACAACTCTTAGCAGAGTCCATGATAAACAGAATTTTGAGCTGTTTCACAAGGACTGTTTCAAGAATCAAGACAGAGACATTTGTACTGCAGATTCATCAATGCAGGCTTAGCCTCAAGTTCCTTAAGTTGTTTGGGAAGTTCTCCTAAAATAAGTCCAGAAGAGTGCAGCTGAAGTAGTTTGGGGCATGGGCAACTGAATATTTATGTAAACACTTCACAGATTCACTTGTACAACCTGAAGAAACAGGAATCTGAGAATGATTAATATCTTCAGTTATATAAAAGGGCATCAGGAAACCTAATAAACTTTTGCAGAAGAAAGAACTGAATCCGGCAGATAATCACAGATAGAGGTAAAGACTTGGGAGTAGATGAGGAAGGGGGACTATAATAAGAAGATAGTAGACCATGGAAATTTAATGATAGCTGACATCTGTAGAGTGGGTATTTCAAAAAATTCTAAACACATACTGAGAAGGAGTTAAGGTGACCAATCTCATTCTTAGTAAGGTTATGGCAAACCAAACAGGTGATGGTAGATGTGGTTGGATAGTTAAAGTGTAGCCAGCATGTATTACTGAGAAGTTAACTTTAGAATGGACTTAATAATTTTTGTATGCATGCTATAAGTATATTCTTTATAGCATTTCTTTTTTTTTCCTTTCCCAGGCATATTAAAAATTACAGCCTACACATAGTTATAACAGAACTGCAAAAGCTGGGCTTTTAAATGGCATGACCTTTTAAAATGTATCAATGTAGTTGTAAGTAATTTACTGTTTTGATTGTACTGGCTGACCAGTTTATATCATTTGTATGAAATTTTTTTATTTTCTTTTATAATGTGTGTGTCAACATAATTCTTCAGTCTCTTTGGAAAGGAGTTTTCTCTGCAGCAAGTGTGCCTTGAACAGAAATAACTTACTAGGAGACTTGGCTGTGAATTGGTCAGCGCTGAAAGTTTTAAGTAATTTATGGATAAGGATGCAGACAGAATAAATCTGTCAACAAATTAACCAGATGGCAAGAGGATAAAATAAGTACAAAAAGGAAAGCAAAGTAATACAAGGGTCCTCTTCATCGGATAGGTGCCTACCTAGTCAATCATTTTGCTAACAACTATAAGACATGAAATGTATGAGATAGATATAAGCGAATTTTGCAGTTCGATACAAGAGTGACCAAATTAAAGGAAATCAATGTAAACGCATACGCGTAAATGGACAAGCGGAGTGCATCACTGCTTCTTGTCTGATTTCATGGCCTATGTATATTTGTAGAATTTAATAACCCCAGTTTTAAAATAACTACCCCTCAATATGATACCACATACTTGAACTACAACTTGATTTTGATAGCCCTCTTCCTCAACTTTGGGACAAAGGATATATGCTGTGAATACATGTAATTCAAACTGATGCGGGGGTAGCACAATCGTTTGTGACTAAAATCTGATGGCTGTCCACATTTCTGATGACATGGGTTAAGAGAGCAAATATTTTCAATACAGAGGTTTCACTATAGGCTTATGTTTCACCAAATAATTTATGTGCGGAGACATGTAAAGAGGCATTGATAAAATTATGCTTCATCTGCACTTCTTAGAAGCTGAACATTTTTAAGTATTTTTATTGAGGACTGCATTAAGTCAGGTTTACTAGGGTTCCAACATATATTTTTATAGTGAACTTAAAAACTCCACTACAGACAATAGAGACTTCATCTGTTCCTTACTTTACTGATTATTTAGTTATTTATTTACTTACATATATCGATCAATTTATTATTTATTATTTACTTATTTACACTTATTTCACAACTGACATTTCATATTATACTATCACCTTTATTTGTACTCCCTGTCTTACTTACTGTGCTTGACCTCTATTCCCCCCATCACATTAGTTTTTAGCCATTTTTTTTTGGTTCTATTTATCATCCTTGCTTTGATTTGTGTGGCCTTTATAATCATTATCAATATATATATATATATATATATATATATATATATATATATATATATATATATATACATATACATTAAGTATAGTCGTTTTAGTCTCATTTTGGTTAACCTCTGGAAATTGAGTGTACAGCACCAACCCTCAGTCACAGAGATTTCCTTTTTGAATACACTTTTTCTATATTTATAGTTCTGTCAGTATTTTTACAGTTACTAAGTACTTCCAAATCATGTAAAATCTGTACACATTCTTTCTCAGTTTGACAACTTCCCCCAACAAAAGTTCCATCACTGACAGTGGCACATAATACCACTTATGTTGAAACTTCATCTGTTGAGTGAAGATTCAAACCATTACTACTCAGAGTTCCTTCCAGATCTCCTGGATCAATTCACATTTTAACTCCAGGCTATACACCTGCCCCACTTTAAACATAATTTTTCAGTTACATGATCATGAATTTATCTCTGTCTTTTTTTCATTCCTTATGCAGTATTCTAAAGATAAGACTTATAGGTTCATAGATAAGTACGAGGCTAGCTGCCCTTGTGGACAATTCTAAGCCTAGCCAATTTCCCTTTTTGTACTCAAAGTAACCCATCCTGTTTAGTTATATGATGTATTGAGAATAACTGGGATAATACCAAAGATGATTTGAGGGGACCCATGCATAAAGCATTTAGGAGAGATGTCTATGTCCATTAGTAGTACAGGGGGTAGTCCTGGTGCAAATTTTCTGTTTTCCATCTAAACATCCAAACTGTGCTTGAATATGGACAGGGATAAACTTTGTTTGATGTGGATGGGGAGTTTGTTCCAGAGCAGCAGTATCTTCTGCAAGATATACATACCTCCCTAAAACCGTTCTGTTGCTATTGCAGAAGAGGTTTAGATCCTTAGACTGAGTATTTTTGATGACACTGAACTACCTAATGTGTAGTAAATCCATCAGTACTGGGTTGGAGGATGCCTTTTATGACAGACGCAGGTCACCTAACAGCAGTCTGTAGGATACTGAGTATAGTGAGAGGACTTTGAATCAGTCCATGTAAGGCATGGTGTTTAGTCCCTGTATCCTTTTAGTAAGGTATCTCTGTAGGTGTTCCAGTTGTTGTATGTCTGGACAAACGCATTGCAAAGAGGGCATTATATTCAATGATAGCCTAATGAAGACCGAGTAAAACAGACAATGACCTAGATCTAGACCCAATCCCATTGCTTATAAGCTGTGTAATATAGAAGGGCTTTCTTACAACAAGATAGACATGTTGGTCAAACATTAGGTCACTGTCCACATAAGTTTCCGAATAATAAACAACTGGGTCATCTCATAGGGGTGTACTGCTAATGTGGTAGTACCCTAGGGTGGATGAATTCCTAAAGGATATAATAATGCATTTTTTGGTATTTGGTTTCAGTTCATGATTTTAGCACCAGTTATTTATTTGGGACAAACCTTCCTACAGGATAGCAAAGTCATTTGGGGATTCAATGACTGTTTCTAGCTTGCAATGTTCTGCAAATTTAGTCAGCCACATCCCTTTGGTATTGGCTTTTCTTACAGAAAAGTAGATGCCAAACAAAATGGGTCCAGCACAGAACCCTGGGGGACTCCACTGGTGACTGGTTTCTTTGTGGAGGTAACTTCCCCATTTTGATTTCTTGTACCCTATCTGTGAGCCAGTTGGGAATCCAGTGGCTGGCATGGGGGTTTACTCCCAGTTTATCAAACTTTTCTATTATGCCTGAGATGGTAATGGTGTCAAAAGCTTTTGCCAGCTAGAGGTATGTAGAGTATATCATTTTGCCTTCATCCATTGCTTTGCAGACCTTTAAAAAAAAAAATCCACCAGGTTGAGTAAGCAAAACCTGCCTTTGATAAATTCATACTGAGATGGTTGCAGTGACTGGGGGTTCCCTGTGCCCTGACTGATTAGTTCCATAAGTCTTTCCATGGTTTTGCATATCAGTCTGGTCAGACATATGGGTTTGTAATTGCCTGGGTCTGTGACAGGCCCTGCCTTATGCAGGGGAATGACTGTAGTTGTTCTTCATTCACTTGGTACAAAACCTGTATGAAGGCTGTGATTGAATGTGTTGTTAGGAATGTGGCTAAATTGTGCTTCATGCCATTTAAAATGCATCCAGGGATATTGTCAGGGCCCACTGATACAGTATTTTTAATTTCTGATAGCACTTTCAGGACTTGGTCTTGTGTGATAGCTGGAGGCAAGAGTTTTGGGTGTATCTTGAGGGACAGAAGGAGACTGAGGGGTATGGTTAGAGCTAAATTTATCAGCCAATTGGTTCAATATATCTTATGCTTCAGTATAAGTAACATTGTTCATAATCAGCTCAGAGCATTGCTGTGTTGTGCTTTTGAGATTAAAAACATAACTAAAAAAATGCCTTGTGATTATCTTTTGGCTTGGTAGCTAATTTAGTAGTAAACTTGGCTTTGGTGGATACTATTAAGCTCCTAAGTTGTTTTTTTTTTCAGTGACAAGGGCTGTAGCATTCTGGGAATTATTCTTCTTACTTTTGGTCAAATTATTTTCCTTTAATTATAAAGCTTGCTGATGTTATGGTTCCACCATGTGGGTTTGTTTCTGGGGTTTTCTCTGCACTTGTTTCTATGGAGTACAGCTGCATCTATGCAGCTGTTTACATGCTGGTATAGTGTAATGATGTATGTTTCTGAATGAACCTGGATGCCACTGTTCAGCGAAACAATAAAGCCACAGACAGAAATGTAGGTAGACTTCTGTTTAATAGTAAAAGCCACAAAACAACAAAACACAAACGTATTCAAACCTTCATTTTTGTTTCTAGCACTTCCTCAGATGTGGGCTGTCACAAACGAATCCACTTCATTACTTAGACTCCTGATATGTTTTTTTCCCCAGCTCTTACCTCCTAGGTAGGGCTCTAGAAAAAAGTATCAAGAGTCTAAGTAATGAAGTGGATTGGTTTGTGACAGTCCACAGCTGAGGAAGTGCTAGAAACGAAAACAAAGTGTTGAATACGTTTATGTGTTTTGTTGTTTTGTAGCTTTTACTATTAAACGGAAGTCTGCCTACATTTCTCTCCATGGCTTTATTGTTTCACTGAACAGTGGCATCCAGATTCATTCTATGGTTTATTTCTGCAATTTTTCCTTGTTTGCCTGCTTTTTGGATTTATTGATGCATGTTTCTGCATATTCAGTAGAGTTAAATGTGGGTAGGAATTTGGAGCTTGCCAATGTATCACTTAAGAGTAGGCAGTTTGTCTAAAAAAATAACTTTTAAAAGTACCTTGGATGGAATCTCTTTAGGTTTCCCATTTCCTCTTTTTCCATCCACATTACATCCTTGACAGATCATGTGAGCTACATATATTTCCACCAGTTTTTGCTTCCAGCACATATTTCCTATTTACTCCTCTCTTAAGATACTAGTTTCTTTCCCTCAAACAGTGTTACATTTTTATTTTCTTCCTGTTTATTGTCATCGCTAAAAATCCCTTTGTTTATCCAGTTTTATTTGTCCATGTTTGTCTTTCTACACAGAACTGTAGCTAATAACATACCCAAACTGGGGGTCTGACAACTGAAGTTAAGGACTCAATACATACATACATATACACATAAATAAATGAATAAATGTTGTTTGTCTTTTCGGCTTTTTCCCGGTTAGGGGTCGCCACAGCAGAACTCTGGTCCGCTAATGACTGGCAGTCGATTTTTTTTTGTGGTGCCGAGTTGCCAGCCCAATGCCCAACCTTCAGCGAAGGCACGCCCATTCATGCATGTCTTTCGGAGGCCACTCGACTGCAGGAAGGATATGCAGACTCCACACAGAAGGCACTCCAGCCGAGAATCGAACAGGAGAACCTCCTGCTGTGAGGCAACAATGCTACCGCTGTACCACCGCAGCTTCCATAAATAAATGAATAAATAAAGACTTGAAAAGATATTCAGTCTCCATAACCAGATCAATTTACTCTCTTCACAAACTGCAGTCAGTTTCAATCATACATGTAACAAATAGTTGCCTCTTTGCTACATTATATGAATGAAAGAACTGTTACAGCTGCAGAAATCAATGTATGAAAATGCAATTGATGCTGCTTAAATGCTTGCCAAGAATGTTTGTGTTTCCAGCCAGAGAGTGATTGGCACTTGAGTAAAACAACCAGTCATGCCCCCTAACTTCTTGTACTCCAGGCAGCTGCCCCATTTGCTTCCTTTGATATGACTCACCTTAATTTTTGTTTCATTTCCCAAAATTTTACTTGCCGTTTTGCTCTTAACATTTCCGTTTTAGTTCATAGGTGATTATTAGGCCAACAACCTCCAATATTTATGACAGAGTACTCTGCAGTGTCATTTTAATGTCTACCAATTCAGCACACTCCCCAAAAATACGTTCCCAGTTACCTTTCCCTTTGTATTTTCTGTTCATCTCAGGAAAATTATTTGAAATCTATTCTAGGTATAAAATACCTATGCAAGCACTTTCAAGAAAACATTTGAAGACTATTCTGGGTATAAAAATACCAATGCAAACATTTTCAAGAAAAAATCCTAAACCTTCTGGATGTTGCATATTTAGGAGGCATTTGTATGTCTTTCCATTGTTCCTTTGTAAACTGCTTTTCTAGTCTCTCTCTTTCCCCATTTCTTCTAACATCCTCTGATTGATTATTATAATACAATATTTTATGTGCCCTACTAATTATCCATTTTTCACAGTATTTGTTCTAGACTCCACTAAAATCTCAACTAGAGCTGGTCTTTCACTTAGGACTCCCCTGTTCCTTTTCTATGCCCATACTCTGATATCAGTCCCTGGTAGGGAAGGCCATCTCTAACCTGCAATGCAAACATCTTGGACTGCTATCTTCTACTGAAGAAGTCAAATGGGCTCCAAGTGAGACTATGACAACTCTCCGTAGTACTGACTACAAAAACATTTTAAAATCTTAAACTTTCTACAATCACTAACCAAGAAGAAACTTTTAGCAACCAGTCACCAGGTGTGAATCCCATAATAACCTTTACCACTGACTGTCAGTGCTTCTACAGTTAACAATTTCTAACTGATTCTGAAGACTAAAGCAAGGCCTGAGAGAAAGACTCTGAAGTGAAGATGATATCACAAACTGAGAACAGAAGCACTCTGCACTATGAGTCCAGGAAGCAGGAAAATACATTTATTCTACCGTAATTTATGTCATGTGAGCATTTAAGTCAGTTTTGTGTGGTTCTGTCATTTTTATGTACTTTGGCATGTTTTCTCTGAAATTGAAGTTACAGCTATTAACCAAAGGCATTTTACTGTTTACAATGCATTTTCAAGTGGATTATGTGATGTGCCCTGTAATTTAAATCAGTTTTGCGTGGGTCTTGTCATTTCTTTGCATTTTTATTGTTTTTTTTCCTCTGAATTTGACTCTACAACTATTAGTTGAGTTGATTTTACTTTTTGCGTTATTTTTTCAAGTGATTTCTGTATTGTTATATGGATTAATTAGTGTTGCTGCATTTAATTCTCGGGCTTTTAGCCACTTTTCAAATTTAGAACAAACAGCCAAGTTTGGCCAGCTGTGTGAATAATTTAGAGCTTGTGGTCATTAAAGTTGTTGAGAGTGGACATGATTGCTGCAATTCTGGGAAAGATAAACAATACTGGTCAGTGCTTTAGCTGTTTATAGCTGTTGTCTTCCCTTTTGTTAAAGTGAACAAACAGACATTGTTGTCTTACTCCAAAAAAATCATGGAATTTAAAGCTCCTATTCTCAACTAAAACCAAATGAAGCATTTGTGACTCCATTTTTTTTTGCATCCAGGAGGCAGGAAGTACATCAATTGTAGTGCACTTAAAGTCATCTAACATTTAAATCAGTTCTGAGTGATTTCTGTCATTTTTCTGTGTTTTACTGCGTTTTCTCTGAATATGAAGTTACACATATTAATCAAAGGCACTACTTTTTTAAATGGGTTTTCTCATTTATCTGCAGTTTTACTGCTTTTCTCTGGATTTTAAGCTAAAAATTTCTTTCATTGATTTCTCATTGCAGCTATATTGGCCTGAGTTGCAATTTGTGCAGCTCTGTGCAAACCTGTACTCAATAGAAGCACACACTTCAAATGAAATTTTACTCTTAGTGAGATTAGATAGAGCCATACCCAGTAGCAGGGTATACTAAGGCACTACCCCTTGCTTCAAGACCAAGATAAATTGCTTTAGCTATTTCTACCTTCATTAGAACCCTACAATTTTTATTCATTATACTGTAAATGGTTTACTACACTAACATTTATTATAATGCACTCATAAAACTTTATTCAAATAAAATAAATCTTGTATCCCATATTTCTGTATTCCTGAACTAAATGGAAGTCAGCCAGCTTGTTTTCCCTCAGTTGCCAGACTTATGGTACTTGGTCTATTCAGGTAATGTATCAATTGTCAGATGCTTACAGAAAATTAACTACTATTTACCTTGTCAAAAACTATGTGTGAGAAATGCAAATATTTAGCTAAGATGGAGACATCACTCTCACATATGAACGCAGTCTGTGAGCACCACACACCTTCACAACACTCCACACAAATACTTGGAAAATTATCATATGCTCAAAGCCGGATTCAACACTTGGTGACCTAGGCAGTTGCAGATGGCATGTTTTTAAGGGGGTTCTTCTATAGGAACACCCTCTGCATCATCGTCGCACACACTTGAACTTCACTGCATTTTCAAGGAATTGTGAGCGTCAAGGGAAGAGTTTACTTTTGCTCATGCCAAGTCTCTTTACAATGTGCATCTGTTTTGTTGAACAAATGGTCATCACTATTGTGCTATAGAATTTAAAAGCATTATTAGTAGCACAACAGGTAACATATTTGCTTTTGATGCAGAAGGCTGTGGGGGTCTACTCCCACAACATGTAAATAGATTGCTGATGTTATGTTGTACTTTAAGACGGGTGGGGGTGCTGTAGTGCTGTCCTTCTTTGGTTAAGATGCCTGGTAACTATGAACCTGCTGTCAGTTTGGCATCCATTCCTTATTGCAATATTACCAGCTTATGATTTTTTAATATAAAATAGGCAAGTGATTCTTTGAGGATAGCAGGCACTGACTTTGTAGATGACACACTGAAATACAAAGTTGTTTGCTAGCAGCAAACTCTTCATTAGTTACAGATGTCTTTAATGTGGAATTATTCAGATGACTTTTACTTTTGCAGAGATTGTACATATTGACTGATAATTGTGGTGTGTAATGACAGAAGTTTGAGTGGTCTTTTATGGTTAAAATGTTCTGAATTGGGCATGTGTGTCATTATTGGTTTATATGTTTTATTTCATTGCTTACTGGAAAAGTGTTTAAAACTGAAAATTTTAAATATACTCTAACAAGTGGTGCTGTATTATCCAAGGAATATAATTTAATCAATCAGGAAGGTGGATCAAAGAACACATGCATGCATGCATGGTCCTAAAAATGTGTTGCAAACGGCCTATGGTTGAAAACAGCCCAAAAGTAAACTATCTGTCACTGGCCAGATGAATTTTCTTTGAGTGTGGGTTTCAGTACCATTTATGAATGTAAATTTCAAGGGCAGAGAAGTTTACTAAGTATGTTTTCATTGTGAGACTGTATTGTTTTGTTTAGCAAATGTCTGTCAGTGATTGTGCTATACAATTTGAAATAAAAATTTTAAATTAAATAGAAATATCTGTAATCATTAGAAGTAAAGCAGAAACAGTATGCATATTGAGAGGTTTGAACAGTGACTAAGATAACTGGTGTGAAATAGCCATTTAATGGAATACTGGAATGGCTGCGAGGGGATTTCAGATCCATTATCCTTCCTAGGGTCCCATTTGACCATGATCTGGCTCTGCATACACTGAGGCTGAGAAAAAAAAAATATTGCCTAACCCTCCAAAGTCAAACAAGGGCAGGACTGGAAGTAAAACACAACATATAATACGACATCAGTCACTAGAACTCTACAACCCAGTACTCATAAACCTACTAACAAATGAAAATGTACTGGTGATGGATGACTCCATAGCCAGGCACAGCCTTTTCTCTCACAGGATTGGACAAAAATAGGGTGAGTGTGAGTTGTTTTTTAGCTACCAAAATCTTTGGTGTCACAAGGGTCCTCAAGGTCTTCAAGCTAAACCAGTATGGCTATGTCCAAGTGGTGAGCACTGTAGATGTAAACATTCTGGCACATAAAACCCCAAGGGATATGCTTAGAGGGATCCTCTCCAGAAGATCAAAAGCTCAGAAGACTGAAAATCAAAATATGTTAAACTCACAATATTGAAAATGGAATTTACCCTTTCTCTGGTGTTGTGCAATCTTGGAGTTGGTATATAGAATTAGCAGGGGTTATGGGGGACACAGCCTCCTATGAGAGGTGCTTGCCCCCTGCATTAAAAATAGTTTCGGTATTTTGAGTTTTAGATATTTTGATTTTCAGTCTTTTGAACTTTCGATCTTCTGACATAGAGCAGCATAGAGATATTTCTGAGCTCTCCATGCATGTCACAAATGCAGGAATGATTCTGGTGCTAAGTGGGATCTTTCTTTCATCACTAATGATGTCAAGGTACAAAGAAAAATGGAAAGTTTTCATCAATTTACTGAATAAATGTCATTTGAGGGGGATTCAGTATGTCTCGGTTTGGGATAAGTTGCTGTATAGCCCTATTTGCTCCACTAAGGACAGCTTGCACCTCTCTTTCCAGGGCTCCTGCATATTGGCTAAAGCTCTTGCTGCCCCTCAGAGTCCAACTAATGGGCCTCCCAGTATCAAGGTGGGGCTGTTCAATATTAGGAGTCTAAACAACACATAACCCGGTCTTGAAGTCCTCCTGCATTTAGGGTACTTTCATGTGTGTATTATTATGAAACTTGATTTAAAATTCAGAAAGCATTCCATTTGTACCAGCTTTTTGCACCTACCACATCTTTAGACCTGATGGGAACTGTGGTGGAGAATCTACATTTGTTAAAGACCATTTCACCTCAAAGCAAATTCATAGAGAACCACAAACTAAACTTACTGAGATACAAATCACATTAAATAAAACCTTGTTACAGGACCCCCTCAATGCCTCCCTGGAAACAGTGTTTGATTCTTAGATATATTGGATGAACCTCAAATGCAGAGAAACTCTATCATCCTTGAAGACTTTTAACTATCCTTTGATAAATTGTGATACATATACCTCAAATGTAAGTTATGTCCAAAAATCCTCTATTTCATAAACAAGAACTTCCTGACCCAAATAGGAAAAGAACCCACTAGAGGACAAAATATTCTTGACATGGTCCATACAAATATAAGATCTATGTGCATTATCCCACTGGTATACACATCCCCAGTTAAATCTAACCATAAACTGGCAATGTTCATTTTCAAAATCCCAAACTATTAAATGTAAATATCATAGAATTCAAAGACTTCAGATGTACTAATCTTTTGCAATTCTATAATGCAGTTTCAAAATTCAAGTATAAATATACCCCCCCCCCAAATTTTAATATAGCTAGTAGTTATGCAAGTAAATTCTATACTCTCCTAGACAAATGTATTAACCCGACAGTTCATACCAGAACCAAACAAAATTGAAAGTTCAAGAGCAAACTAGCCTGGTGATCTGCATGCATAAATAAACATACAGACAAAACTAAAGGCTCACAAATCAAGGTCGACATCAAACAAAGGTACTGAAAAATACCATTAGGAAAAGTAAGGCATCCCATGAACTTAAGAGTCGCACTGCAAGCTAAGGATAATTACAAACCAATTTTATTTATGTCAGAAGTTATGAAATAACACCCAACATTGCTATTTACTTATTCAAAATAGCACCACCTAGTCAGACCCAGCTGATTTTGCAAATATACTAACAAATTCAATACAAATTTCACCCCGAGACAACTATAGAAAACACACGTTTGAATGGATCTTAAATCCCCTATCATTACAAAAGAGCACTTATTAAAAGTACTTTCCAAAACAACAAAACCCATCTTCCTTGTAAACTGATAACATGCACAGCTGCCTGCTGAATAGCAATAAGCATGTGTTGGTGCATCCACTTCTGCGTTATTCAGACAGCACATAGCCACTGGTTTTGTCTTTAAGGCATGATGGACAGTACAAGGGCTGCTCCACCATGGACCCTAGAAACTACAGAATCATTAGCCTGAACGGTTCATCTTGACCTGATAAACTATCATATTAAAAATCTTATAAGTCTTGACCACCAGTACTTTGGTTTTGATAAGGACACATCCTGTCTAATGAAGCTGGTAAACTTATTTGAGATGGCAACAGAAGCTCTGGACAATGGTCATGCTGTTCTTACAGCACTTTTTAACCTTACCAAAACATTTGATACCATATCACTTGCTAGCATAACTAACAAGCTAAATGTGCTACAAAATGATCCCTCTCTACTCTAGGTAGGTGGATAGCAAATTGGCAGAAGAAGAAAGCTTAGACAGTGAGGGTGGCAGGTGCATCCTCAGAGAGCATGAAGGTAACCAGTGGAGTCACTCGGGGATCTGTACTAGCTCCTATACTTTTTGGCATATACTTCTCTGTTCTTTAAATGAAAAAACAGGATCTTTGGTTAACCAGGTTTGCAGATGATTATAAACTGGTTGTCATGCTGAAATTCTCTTCAGACATGCAGAAGCTACAACTTGAACTTAAACATGTTAATAACTGGTTGAAATGAAATGCTAAAAAAAGTGCTTTATCATTTGGTAAAGAATCCTTCAACCTAACTAATAGTATAGACAACAACCCAATCCAAAAAAAGATATTGTGAGAGATGTTGGAACATGGGTAGATAATTCCCTTTCTTTTGATCATCATGTTGAAACAGTGGTTAGGAAATCCTTCTATCTAGTGCAGCTGATTGCAAAGGGTATCTTCTCTAGATTTAAAGAAGTCCTTACTTCTCCATATTCTGCACTGATCATTCTCATAATAGAATACAATGCCCCTTTTGAGATATATCTTATTAGAGATATTAGGCAGTTGGGGTGGCTGTGGTGGTGCAGCAGTTAGTGTTGCCACCTTACAGCAAGAGGTTCTATGGTTTGATTCTCGGCTGGGGTGCCATCTGTGCGGAGTCTGCATGTTCTCCCTGTGGTCACATGGGTTTCCTCCCACATCCCAAAGACATGCTGTAGGTGGATTGGACACTCTAAATTGACCCTAGGCTTGAGTGCATGTGTGTGTGTGTGCCTTCTGTGGAAGGTTGGGCACTGGGCTGTCAACTCGACACCGTAAAACTCCACTGCCAATCATGAGCAGATTGCTGATTCAATGTGGTGACCCCTAACTGGGGAAAAAGCCGAAAAAAGATGAAGAAGAGATATTAGGCAGTTGAAGAGACCCCAGTGGTTCCTAACAAAAAAGACTATGGGCCTAAAAGACTTGAGCTACTAGGAGAGGCTGGGGTGGTCCCTGTGTTTGGTGTCCTATAGAATCCTTAGGGGTGATCTGCACCTTGCTTTTCAGGCTATTAGGGATCTGGCAGCCTGGGACCTGTTATTTCTCCATACATCAAGCAGACCAGTGAACACTAGGACCAGAGAGCTGAGCCTACTTCAGAAGATTAACAAATCACAGATTTGTCATACAACTACTACCCCTTTTTTCAACAAACTTCCACTCCAGATGAAGCAATGTGATATACTAGCTTCCTTTTAAAATGAGTTAGTTGGATGGGTATTCATAAGTTCGCTCACAGCATGACTGGCATCTCTCTCTTTGAAAAAGTGAAGTATGGTCTGAGAGTTGATACTGGCAAAGAACAACTAGCCACATGACTTATTTGCCTTGTATTTTCTATGATTCTATGAATTGATGTAAAATGATGTATATTTTTCCAGTCTGGGGAGAAAGTCCATTCTCTTATGATCAGTGGTAACATCTTTGTAAATACTGTAAATATTTGGTAATTAGAAGATACAAAAATATTTGCAATACGATCTACAGCACTTGGAATAAGATCACAAATCTCTTTTGAGTTCAACTGAAGTAGGGAAAAATATTTACCCTCTAACCCATAAGAGGAATATGCTCTGTGACTTTTTGAAAGAATATTTTCAGTTTGCTAGCAGTTCTGAGGATTGCGAATGCTTTCTAAAATCTAAGTGCTGGAGAAAGTATTTTTGTTTTGAATGCTTATTCATTCTCTGTATGTCCAGTGTGATTGCATTAGCATTAAGTGTGGACATATCAACATGAAGACATGGTCAAGGGAGATTCTGTGCATTGCCAATTTAGACTTATTTATGCTGAGGTATGCTACTGCTGAGCCATGACACCTTCAGTGCAATGTGATCCCTTCATACAGCTGCACCAAGTCCTTTTCACTTTATCCATTGTCTTAGTGTTCATTATCCATCCTCTCCGAGTTCCACTGTTTGGCTTCTTGCTGTATGAAGAACTGTGAGTTTATACCATTCTTAACATCTTTGCACACTCTCCAGTAGCAAGGGCATCTACATTTTCCATAGCCTTTCTCCTTATTTCTGCCCCGACATCTTATATGGACAGTTTATGGGTCTAAAATATATTTCCCATGTCTTTATCGATTCCAGACCAAAACTGGGCATTTAAAATGGCCTCCTAGGCTAGGTTAACAAGTCACTTATCTTTGTTACTTTCTTTTTTCTTCTTCAACAGCATGATGTTTTTCTTCACATAAAACCCCAAGATTAGATACAGTACTCTGTAAATGTGGTACCAGCAGCATTTTGAAGACATAAAGCATTGTACCCATGACCTGGATATTCAAACCCAGGGCAATGTAGCTGCTAACCCTGCTGAACCAGGCTGTAACTCCCCTGCAACATGTGACAAGTGTTTAACTTAGCCTTCACCCCTGCAACATGTGACAAGTGTTTAACTTAGCCTTCACCCCTGCAACATGTGACAAGTGTTTTTCTTAGGTTTGAGCTTGATGTCTAAGTCTAATAACATTTCATTCACTCTCTACTCCCTCCTGCTTTGCAGTTAGTAGCATTGGATCTTAAATGTCTTTGTCTACTACTATATATATAGGTCTACTTTGAAACATCTAAAACCCATAACATCTAATTTCATAACATTGAGAACAGAACATCTAAAACCCAAAACATTGAATTTCATAACATCTAACACTACAAATCACAAGAAAATAACATCCCCTCCACATATAATGACACCAAACTACCAAACACACTTTTTACTACTTTTCTGCAGGGGGGCTCTGCCCCCTCCCGTAAATTAAATATACCAACTCCAAGATCACACTTTAGTGGGAAAAAGTTAATTTCCTAACCCCTTGTATTAAGCCCCCCTGCAGAAATGTAGTAAAAAGTGTGTTTGGTAGTTTGGTGTCATTATATGTCATTATATGTGGAGGGGATGTTATTTTCATGTGAATTGTACTGTTAGATGTTATGAAATTCAATGTTATGAGTTTTAGATGTTCTGGCCTCAATGTTATGAAATTAGATGTTATGGGTTTTAGATGTTTTGAATGGGACCTATATATATATATATATATATATATATATATATATATATATATATATATACACACATACATATGTGTGTGTGTGTGTGTGTGTATAAACACACACATGCACATGCGCACACACAGAGACACACACACACATATACATATAAACATATATATACATAGAAGATCTATCCCTTCCACCACCGTAGCAATGGGTCTTAACCCTAACCCTAATGCTACTCTTCCTCCAACCCTAACCGTACACCTTCACATCATTAAAACCTTCCTGTAACACTGCCACTATACAAGACAGACTCAGACACACAGACATTCACAAATACACACATACAACACTACATCTATCCCCTAACCTAACTCTTACCCTAAAACAAACAAACTCGCACACGACACAACATCCATCTTTCACTCATCCCTGACCTTAACCATAACTCACATACACACATGGTCTCACCCCCTCCAACCCCACTTACCTGTATTGACATTCCATACCATCGACATATCCACTGTTCGGTCATCTGTACTGTCAAAATTAAATCATACCTTGCAATTGTTGAACAAATGCACATTCAGTCAAATAATGCAGGGAAATCATATATTCATATATATATATACACACACACACATATACATACATACGTGCACATGTACACTTACTCCAAGATCACCACACCTTAGAGCACAGTAACCTCGAACATAGTACATATTATATTCACACACATTTTCATTGTGCTGAGTACTGGAGTTCCTATTTTTAGAATTTTAAGAGGAACCAAACCTTTTTGACTGACTTTCTTAGACAGAGCACCTAAGTCTCGAGGGACATAATAAATGTCAGACAAGTTTTTAATGCCTGTCTGGATTTTGCAAAATCTTACACTAACAGCAGAGAATGGAGTTAATTAAACATATCCATTTTGTGTTATGTTTGATTAATATATACCAGTGAAACAGGTAAATAATTTGACCATGCAGCTGTTTGTCCCATTGGGTCAGCTGTTTTTGTGGCTTATGCATTTCTGAGAAAAGTTAATATTCTTGTTGATCCGCATTTTTGGGTGTTGACAGTTTTATAAGGAGGACAAATGGCAGGTAACTATGAACAGGATGAATTGCCATGTTGTACTATCTTGTACATGCATCCCATATATCACAATATCATAGTTATTATAATATATCATATATTGTATTGTAATTATATCATATCATATATCATATAATAATTATTACAATATATCATATATATCATAATTATTATAATATATCATATCATATAATTATTATAGTATACCATATCATATCAAAATTACTTCTTGCAGTACTGGCCACTGAATGACATTTGCTTTATAGAGAAAAGCATTTGTGATGCAACTCTTTTTAGAGCTTCCTCAGTACAGTTTACTCCTTTTAATACTGCTCAAACTGTTTCATTTGACTAATTTCACACTCTGACTAACACATGTGTTTGGATGGCTTTGTACCCACAGACGCTTGCTCTTACACTGGCACAGGTGCCATTAGTTTGATTAGCAGCCTGGGTAGAAAAAAAAGCCACTTGAGGAGGGATAGGAGTGAGTGGTTGATGGTACCTCACCTGTTATGAAGGTGGGAGGAAATGGAGGTGAAGAAGTCCTGTTGCAAGACCTCTGCCTGGAGGAAAGAATAGGACTGCAGCTGCTGCATGAAGGACATAGGCAGATGTATTTCCCAAGGAGTTCATGCACCGTATTGGGTGATGAGGGTACATGGAACTGTACAACAATATCAATTCCAAGACAGCAGATATTGTACCATGTATTACATTTAATGGGAGTGGGTGTTAGGAGCAATAAAAAAAATCTCCTAACCTCCAAACGATGATGGCCACAGTTCTCAGTTTTTACTTGCCTCTCCTGCTGTTCTTTCATGCTAGGATGTTGGGAGAACAAGTAGGTCAGTAGGGATGGAGGCTTAATGGTTGCAGTGGGGAGTCAAGGACTAGAACAGTTATAAAAACAGTTTTGAACCACTAAAGGTATCTAATTTTTGTCCAGGATTTAATAGACATACATTTAACAGGTATTTTAAAAGAAAACAATTAAGGATAGCTGAGCTTTGTCCTAGATTTAATATCTGCCTATGCAACAGATATTTTAAAAGTGCCATAGTTTGAGACATGGCTGCCATGTAAGACAATATATGTTCATGCAGGATGCTGATACTGTCATTTTCTCCAGCACAGACTTTTCAAAAGCCTTTTGAGTTAATTTTGAAGAACTGTATACTTTCAGATCATCAACAATAGGGAGTCATATCTGGAACAAAAAGACACAAACAAGCTAATGTAGGAAGTATAAATGTGAAAAAGAAGGAATCTATTTAGCTGTTGGGCAAGATAATTGATTACAAGCTTTATGATGAAGGAATTTAGAATTATGGAAGACTGGGACTGTGCAGTAAATAAAACTGTCACATGGAAAGCAAATGATAAAGAATGGTTGGGAAATAAACCAGGGTCAGCTGAAGGTGACTTAAGTCTTCTGTAAGCAGCATCTGTTCTAAGCTTTCACTGTCAGCAGTAAACAATACTTTTTCATGTAGAATATTATACAGTTCATATATTTTAATACTTATACCACTGGAAAGAGTCTGCACATTCTAGACATGAATCAGGACATCTAAGAACTTGTATATTTTGTATGCCACTGGGGAAATCTTAAGAGGACCAAATCACACCCTTTATCACGATGTGCATTTCTTATTTCATAAAAGTCTAGATCATTAACATTTTATATGTAACAGGCTTCGATTAGTAGAGAGAATTAACAAAATCCCATCTCTAATTAGTTCTGCTTAATTAGCTACTTAAATATTCTAAGTCATAGCTGAAATTATGTAGCTGCGCTTTTGTAATTACAACACACAGCTGTCCAGGGAGGTGAACAGGAAACCTGAAACATGCAGTTTTCTTTCTACACATCTAGAACATGTTTATAAATATGATCCTCTGCAGAAAACTGTACACATTAGAGCTCTGTGCATCTAACAAGCTTTTCTTGACTTGCTGATTAATTAAAAAAAATATGTATGTATAAACAGTCAAGTACAGGAAGGCTATGGACTGCATATTCTATTATTACAAATATACGCCTCCTTTTTGTTTTATCAGACTATGCGTTGTCGCCTTACAGTAAGATGTTGTCCTGTTCGATTCTCAGCTAAAGCGTCTTCTGTGTGGAGACATGCGTGAATGGGCGTACCTTCGTTGAAGGTTGTGCGTCAGGCCTGGCAAGTAGGTACGTAAAAATCTACTGCCAATCATTAGCAGACCGGAGTTCCGCTGTGGCGACCCCTAACCGGGAAAAAGCCGAAAGATACAAGACTATGTACCAAATTAACAGCTATTACCATATACTGAATTTACCCCTGACCTTTGATCTCAAAACTTTAACCAAGCTATACATTATTCCTGCCTGCACATCTGAATAGCTGCAATATTAGAAATAAATACACCCTTCCTGAAGCCTGGATTAATATTTGGAACCTAACTGTTCCTCCTGGTTAAATACTCATGATTCTCTTGCAGAATTGCTAGCTTAAATGCATTCTCTGTCAGTCAGACATCCTGGGTAAGAAATAACTTTTGCTCACTTCATACAGGTGTTGACCTCATCATGTGGCATGTCTGTTAAATGAACACAAGACACTTTGAGTAGCATTAGTATACACTCCTCCTGTCCCAATGCCCCTTAGTAGAAAATATTACTTGGTATTCTATCTAATTTTTCAATGTTCAGACCATTTTCAACGAGGTATTAATTTACACAGGTGTGTTAATCTCCTGACAACGACTACATCAGTATTTTTACAGTCTCTCTCAACTCATAAGCAAGCCGACTTGGCAAAACTGTTATATAACTGTAGTTCTTAACACCTGAAGACATTTTTTACAGAATGTCCTTAACTCTGTACTAAGTTGTTATTACCTTATACTAAGACATGTTAACGATAAAAGGTTAAAACCTTCAGGTAAGCTATGAACATACAACTTGGTTTATTAGTTACCTCGTCCTGCTCTTTCCTTTTTCTCCATCAACGTCCAATCGTAAGCAGTGTCAGTGGTGCAACAAGTAGCACATTTGACTTTAGCGTGAAGGCAAAGTTTCAAAACTTCGAACTTCAAATGGCTGAGACCATAAGGTCGAAGTTTTGAAACTTGAAAAATGTAATACATTTTTTTTACTGTTTTGCAGGGAGGCAAGCTCTCCAGCACCCCTATACCCCCTGCTAAATAAATATGCCAACTCCAAGATCGCACTACAGTGAGGAAAATGGTAAATTTTCTGTTCCACGCTGTATGGCTATCTCCATTCAAAACATTCGAAGTTTCAAAACTCGGCCTTTTGAAGTTCAAAGTATATCGTCACTGGGTATGTTTCTGAGAATGAGTAAATTCAAAAAGACATTGGTATTGTCACGCTTTGACTTCTTTAGTAATTGCTTTGCGCTCTGTTCAGCTAGTCTATTTGACTGTGGATATTCTGGATTACTAGTAACATGTACAAAGTCCCATTCTTTTGCAAATTTCTGTAACAACTGAAAGGTAAATTGGGTACCATTTTCAGAAATAATTTTGTGTGGACTACCATAGACTAAGAAATGATGTTTCAACTTGGTGATAACAACAGTGGACATTAGGTTAGGTAGGAAATTGATCTCAAACCAGTTTGAATAAGAGGCTACCAACACTAAGCAATGCTGATTGTCCCACTCGAATACATCAGTGGCTACTTTTGACCAAGGTTATTCAGAAACTTGACTTAGCTGAAGTGGTTCTTTTTGCAAATGCGGTTTAGTACTATTGGACACTGAACAAGAAGAAAGTACTTTATCAATGTCTTTTTCTAGAGGAGGCCAAAATACTAATCCTTTTGCCCTTCTTTTGATAGATTCAGAACCTGGGTGACCACAATGCAAAATCTGGATATATTCACATTGTAAGGAAGCAGGAACAACAATTTGAAAATAAAGGTCTGTATTACATCCGCAAAAACTCCTTTCAGTGAATGGCTCTTTGCCAAATGATAACCAGCAAAATTAACTCCCATGAATGGCCATTTCAGTGAATTTTTTCCTGGGGGGGGGGGGGGAACTCTTGGCTGTCATTGGGACTTTGCCCTTTTCCCCACTGTAGTGTGATCTCAGAGTTGGTATATTTAGTTAGGGGGGATGTGAGGGGAACAGCCTCCCACATTGGGGGGTGTGGGGGCAAAGGCCCTCACTTTGAAGGGTTTTAAATTTTGTCTGGTTTTAGGTTGGCCAAACGTTTTTTCCCCCTGGGAAAAAATTCGCTGGAATGGCTATTTGAGGGCATTAGATTTCGCTGGTTATCATTCGGTGAACAGTCATTCACTAAAAAGGGTTTTTGCGGACATAATATAGACCCGAAAATAATGCCAGCTCCCATGAACATCTCATCTCTGTAAGGAAAACAAGTTTGCATTTCAGGTGGTACACTAGATTGCTTTGATGGCCATCCAACATTAATGTACTGGCTGAGCTTTTACAAAACTGGATCAGTCTTTGCATGATCTCTCAGCTCATCAAATCTTGTGGTAGAAAAATTACACACTTCCATGACATCAAAGTCAAAATTCTCTGCATTGAGCTGTTCCATTTTATTTCTGGGTGATCTGGATTTGCTATCAACAAGATAAATAGGTTTACCTTTTGTACAGACCATTTTGAAGTTCTACTTTTGCAATTTGAGCACCATTCTTTGTAATCTCACAGGAGCTGAATGTATAGGCTTCTTTAAAATAGTGACGAGAGGTTAGTTATCAGTTTCAATCTGAATAGCTTGATCATAAATATAATGAAACTTTGAACATGCAAATACTAATGCCAAAAGTTCTTTCTCAATTTGAGCATATTGCATTTCAGTGTGGGTAAGAGTTTTAGATGCATAAGCTACTGGTCTGCCGTCTTGAAGGATAACTGCACCAAGACCAAATTTTAAAGCATCGCAGGAAAGAGTTACTGGTTTATTAACTTCAAAGTATCTTAATGTAGGTGGGATGGCAATTTTCTGCTTAAGGTCTTCAAATGCTCTCTGGTGCTGTTCCAACCAAGACCATGTAACATTTTTGAATGTCCGCTCTCTCAAAGGTGGTGCCAACTCACTGAAGTCTGGTATAAACTTACCTAAATAGTTCACCATACCAAGAAAACATTGTAGAGCTTGAACATTATTGGGTACTAGCATCTCAAGAATGGCTACTTGCTTGGACGGGTATGGTCGTAAGGCAGTGCTAGTAAATAAATGACCTACATATGTAACTTCTGGTAGTCTGAATATGCACTTCAGAGAATTGAGTTTCAAGTTCAATTCACGTGCTCTGTCTAGAACTTTCTTAAGATTACTGTCATGCTCTGCTTCACCATTGCCTCCAACCAATAAATCATCTACTATTATGGTATAAGGATAACCTGAAAAAAATTGCTCCATTGCACACAGAAAGACTTCACTTGCAGAATTTATTCCAAATGGCATCCTGAGGAATCTATATTTTCCAAATGGGGTACTGAAAGTAGTCAGTAGTGAAGATTTGCGATCAAGCATCACTTGCCAAAATTAACTTTTCTACATTCAAGACAGAAAAAATAGTTGCATTCGGTATTAGAGCTGTAACTTCCTCGACTGTACACATAGAATGATGTGGTCTCTTTAATGCTTTGTTCAAATCTCTTGGGTCAATGCATATTCTGATTTTGTCTGAGCCTTTTTTGTGAGCTGCTACCATGAACGACATCCATTCAGTTGGTTCTGTAACTGGATAAATTAGACCTTGCTGCACCATTTTATCCAACTAAGCTTTGACTTCATCCTGCATAGCTATCAGAACTTTTTTTGCTAGTTTGACCACTGGACTGACCTCTGGGTCTAACTTCATAGAATGCACAACTGGAAGTTTGCCTAACTTGTCATCGAAAACATCTGCATACTCTGAGAAAATAGCATCAGTAAAATTGGAACTGAGACATGTGCTTATATGATGAACTTCTTTGGTTAAGGAGAGCAGATTCATTCTCAAACTGTCTCTGAGACCCAACAATGACTGCACAGGTCTTTGGACTACATAGAATAGCAAACTGTAGCAGTTCCTAGCCAAATAACATGAAACCTCTACTGAGCCTTTTGTTTGCATATCTTTACCTCCATAAGTAACACGTTTCACCCAAATGGCCACAGTAAGTTGCTCACCAGCTCTTACCTTAGCAAATGTGTCTGCTGACATAACATTACACTTTGATCCATTGTCTACTTTGAGCTTGGTGGATTTACCACTGATCTGGACAGTACAAAACACTTCATTCTTTGCCAAAAAATATACTGCATCAACCTTTTCACCAATTACCCAACCAAGTAACACAAACTGAGAAATCACAAAGCAGGCTGGTGATCTGGATAGAAACAAGAATAAAATTTATTCTTAAGCGCTTTTGTCACAGATTACAGTTGACTTCTTCAGAAAAAACAAGAGTGCCTCCACCCCACTCCTTAAATACTCATTACAAACACATTCCAAACCAATTTGTAAAAAACACCATAGGCATTTAAAGGTACAGACTCCCTGTTTGCACCACAATTATACATGCAAGATAAAAACAAACTATAAAACATGATTCAAGTACTTTTAACTTAGTATTTTGACAAAATATCATAAAGTGAACAATTGAATAAAAAATCAACAATTAGATGAAAAAATCAACAATTAGATAAAAAAAAATCAGCTTTTAACCTCAAAAAGCTGGTTATTGAAACCATTTCATTCAACCCTGGAAAAATATTGGCATTGACCCTTAATTGCCATAACATTTCATTGTATTTAAGCCAGTAATCCATAGGACCTCCTCTCTCATCCATAGTCAGCTGTTCAAGAACTGTGAATTTAAAATTTTATCTAATTGCTGATTTTTTCATCTAATTGTTGATTTTTTATTCAATTGTTCACTTTATGATATTTTGTCAAAATACTAAGTTTAAAGTACATGTTGAATCATGTTTTATAGTTGGCTTGTTTTTATCTTGCATGTATAATTATGGAGCAAACAGGGAGTCTGTACCTTTAAATGCCTATGGTGTTTTTTACAAATTGGTTTGGAATGTGTTTGTAATGAGTATTTAAGGAGTGGGGTGGAGGCACTCTGTTTTTTCTGAAGAGGTCAACTGTAATCTGTGACGAAAGTGCTTAAGAATAAATTTTATCCTTGTTTCTTGTAACACCAGCCTGCTTTGTGATTTCTCTTTTCACCAATTACTGCTACACCATATACATAGAAAGTAGGGTTGCGGCTTTCTATATGATCAACCTGCTTTTTTTAAGTGATCCTTCTTTATAACTATGTGAGTTTTACTTGATTTGCAAAACTTTTGAAAATGGTTCCATTTTTTACACTTGTGGCATTGCTGACCAAATGCTAAGCACTTTTCTCTTTTAGACTCACGATTAGCACCACAATTGCAACAGTTAACAATAAAGCTTGATTTGGGTTATGCTGACTCACCCTTGTACTGCACTGAGCATGTCCTTTTCACTGAACTAGACTTAGAACGTGCTGGAAAACTACAGGTTTTATGTGCTACACTCACAGGGGTTACAGCTGCCATGTGCTTAGTCCTGCTTCTGTTAGCCACATGTTGCATGTTGTCTACATTTGCTCTGAAGCCTGCTGAAACCATACTCATCACTTGCAAGCATACTTGTGTGCCTTTCTGTAACCTAATGGATCTGACAAATCTCAATAGCTTTGCACAGCATTAAATCACTGCCACAAAGCAAAATCTTTCTCACTGCAGCACTATTAATACCACACACAAGCCTGTCCTTTATTAACTTATATTTTAAGTCACCAAACCAGCATGTTTAAGGTTTGTTTCTCAGGTCAGTAATATACGCTGCAAAAGTTTCTCCTTGCTTTTGATCTCTTGTGTGAAACAAATGCCTCTCTAATGTAACATCTGTCTGGCGATTGCACATTTCCTTGAATTTGCATTTCAAACACTCAGAGTCCTCTCTTGATTCAGCCTGTATAACAATATGGTTTACCCCTTCTCCTTCATATACTGCTCATAGGTTGGTACTAGGCTATTGGCCCTAGGTCCTATACAATCCTAGCCATAACAATTCCCTGGCTATTTCTTCCCACAGTGCTGGTGCATACACAAATGAATGCTCTCTTTCAATGGCCTCTGCCCAGCCAAGTTTAGCAAAATGAATGCCCTGATGCATGCATCTTTGTCAAAATAAGCTGCTAGTATAAACATATCATACTGTTGCTAAAATATTCTCCAATTCTCTGCAATATTCTGATCAACTACAAGTGGTGATGGTTTTCAAAATTCATCTGCCATGCTAACAAATTACAGTAAAACACAATGCAACCCAAGTCCACTGGTAACTACACAAACATGCACACTTATACATATGCCAGAAATTTATGCCAGTACTTGTAACTATGCCCAATAGCACAACAAGCCTCTGGATAACAGAAGTTTGCAAAATAAGTCTCACATGCACAAGAATACTCTTGAAATCACTGTACTATAAGAAATAACCTCTTATCAGTGTAAGAAATATTTCAAAATAACTGCACTGTGAAAATAAACTGGGCAGAAAGCTCAAAGTCAAAAAACATTTTGAAGTAATTGCACTTTGCAAATAAACAGTACACAGGACACTGAAACTTTCCCAAAATGGATGTACTTTGCTAAATAACTCTTCACAGTGCAAGAAACACTCTGTAATGGTGGCACTCTGTGAACAGACACACCCAGCACAAGAAACATCCCAAAATGGCTGTATGTTAACTGGACTTAAATAGTTGTACTTTAAACACAAGTAAACTCTTCAGAATAAATGCACAGTAATAAACACACACACTGTAAGCACTTTTACACAGTTTGAGACACTTTGAATAACTCTAGTTATGCCCTGAATAGCTTTAATCAATGCAAAACAGTAGTTTATGCCAAAAAAACATTAGTTTGCCAAAAAATATGCAGTCACAGCAGTCATGCTAGGTATGCCTTTCGGCTGTACAGAGTTTTCACAGAATGTCGAATTTTGCTTCATGTTGGTCCATTTTTCATAAACTTGTGTTTCTCTGGTAATTACTGGTGGGTCATTTATGCTGGTGCAACACTGGTTCCATCAGCTAACTTTGTGAGAGCAATATTTAAAAAAAAAAAAAAACTGTCCCCACTTTTGGGCTTTATCACATCTCCATATTTTAGTCCATTGTTCATAAAATTAAAGTTTTGCTGTCAAATTAATGACAGATCATTAAAGTCAAGTTTGGAAATAATGGCAGACATCTAAGTTTCAGACTTTATACCCTTCAGAAAATTCATGTTAATGCAAAAACTGTCATTCTCAACTGGCTAATTTATAAGATCTAGGTCTAGATTTAAAAACTGTCCCTATTTTGGGTCTTTGTCCTACTTATTTCTTGGCCTCATTCAGATTTCCTGCTCTAAGAGATTCAGAGGTATGACACTAAGAGGTTGAGGGGTATGGAAGCCATTGTGGGTGAAGGGAAGAGTCTCTGTGACCTGCTTTTCTGGTGGTTTTGCATAGCTTGCAACCTTCCATCTCCGAAGTGGTGAACATCAGCCATCATACCGTGGGACAAATGGGGCATGAGGTGAAACACAGAATACTAATGGCTTATTAGCAATGTTAACTAGAAGGGTTAAAGTATGCTGCTCACTTATAAAAAAATGTTAATGAATCAATGCATATCAGTAGGGAATTCCTGATACGGATTGTTGGCCATTTGGTGTGGAATTTCAGGAAGTGTAGGCTGCTGAGATTCCTAATGAGGTGCATAGTTGGACCATGTGTGACTCTGTCCAGGTGCATGGGGGGGGGGGGTCATGTATAAAAAAAAAAAACAGAAGCAAAGGAAAGGTCAAGTGTAAGGAAGTGTAGTTTGGAAGGAGGTATAGGGGGATGAATGCTTATTAATGGAAGGGATAGACAGGAGTTTTGCAATAAAATGTGTTTTTTCTCTATATAACTGGGGATCCACCCAGCACTGGAGTGGCGTGTGATGTGGTTGCAGATGGTGGTCTTGACAGGTACTGGCTGCTGTTGTCATGGGTATTTCAGTTGCTGGAGCACCACAGTGTTCGGGTTGCTAGACTGGGGAGCAATGAGATTACAGATGGGGGAGCTCAGAGTGAGCAACAGTCTGGCCTGACAGAAGGGGATTTGGAAGGTAATGGATTCTGCCTTTTTTAATTTCTCCAAGTCTTTTGGGTTTCTAATACCATGATGGGAATGGCCCCCATTCCTATGTCAAAGTACGATTAAAGTTCATGAAATTAGTATTGTTTCAATCTTTGATGTCAGCCAAAAGTTCCTTTTGGTGCACCCGCAGTGTGCCCAGTAATGACTCCTTCTGAAATATATATGAAGTTATATGGATTGGTAACATATCTAAATATGATTGTAAATTATTTTTTATAAGACCCATTGCTCCTACTACATTGGAACTATCTGGGTATCTTTCTTCCACATTGCTCTCATTTCTGCCTGCAGATCCTGGTATTTTATGACTTTGTGTCTCTCTCTCTCTCTCTCTCTCTGTGCAAGACACTATAGTCACTGGGTGTAGTGATTTCAAAGATCAAGGGTACTTTTGTCTTCTTTTCTTGGACTACTATATCTGATTTTCTAGCATTTATCTTTTGAACTGTTGGTAATGGGTGATCCCATGTGATATAAGCTTCATCATTTTTGATGCTGCTTTGTAGCTCATGTTTCCAGTGTTTTTCAGTCACTTCAATACCATAATGTTTGCACAATCCCCAATGCAACAGTCTCGCCATATTATTATGCCTTTCAGTATAGAGTCCTTCTGCCATTAGTGTGTCACAACCAGCAACAAGGTGTGTGACTGTTTCCAATTCTGTTTTACAAAACCTACATTTGTCTGTTTCTCCCACGTGTACAATGGACTTTGTAAACCAGCGTGTATGTAGTCCACTATCTTGGGCTGCCAATATTAACCTTTCATTTCTTGGTTTGAATCCACCTTTCCTTAACCATTCCTGCATTCATTCTTGATCAACATGAGGCTCTTCCAGAAGTATTCTATACTTGCAACTATATTTATGTTTTTTCCACATTTCTTGCCTTCTCATCTGATCCTTCACCTTATATTCTTTTTTATTTTTTGGCACATTCAGTTGCTGCCTGGTTTTTATCTACTTCTGGTTTGATTTCCATTCTTGCTTGATGTTGATATGCTTCTGCTAAATTAAACTGAGAAGTCATCTTAGATTTATTCTCCTCATGTTTCAAAACTTTCACTAAATTTGGATCTTGTAGGTCAGTAGATATGTGTCCAGTCCCACGATTGCAAATCTATACATGTAATCAATTTCAAGGAGGCCCATCCCTCCTTCGGAACGGGGAATATATAATCTTGGTATACACTGATTTTTATAAATCATTTGGTGAGCATGAAGCATCCTTCTTGTTTTAATATCTAATCTATCCAACACTTTTTGGGGCCAGTCATTCACTCCAAAACTGTATGTTAGGACAGGAAGAGCAAATTGATTTATAGCTTGAATCTTGTTCCTAGATGTCAATGCTGTTCTCAGGATTAATTTAAGTCTTCTAAAGTATTCCTTACTGAGTTTTATTCACATTTGTTCATGTCTTATTGCTGATCCTTCATCAATTCCCAAGTAATTTATACACTCCCTATTGCTCAAGTTCTTTTATATCATACTCTTGTCCCAAACTGATGTTTTCCTGGTGTTGCAGTTTTCCTTTTTTAAAGTTTGCTTTTGCACATTTATTAAGACCAAATGACATTCTAATATCATATGAAAAAGTTTTGACAACCTGCAGCTGTGCTTTCAGTTCCTCCTCTGATGATCTATGGTGTTTGAAATCATCGACAAAGAGAAGATGAGAAGTCATTAGACTTTGTTGTTTTCTAGGAGCCAAATTATAGTCATGGCCTAAGCTGTTAACTAAACAGCTTAATGGGTTAACCGCAAGGCAGAATTGCAATGGTGACAGAGAGTCACCCTGGAATATCCCCCTTTGAATTTTTATCCCTGTGATAATAATATGTCCTTTATTGTGGCTTAATTGCAAAGTGATCTGCCATTGTTTCATGGTTACTGTAATGTAGTCAATCAGTGAAGGATTTATCTTATACATTTTTAAGCACGCTTTTATCCATGAATGTGGGATACTATCAAATGCTTTTTTGTATTCAGTCCATGCCATACTTAGATTCTCTCCTTTTTACAGTTCTCCACTATAACTTTATTTAACAACAAATGATCCTTTGTTCCCTATGACTTTCTTTTATTGCCCTTTTGTTCTACTACCATAATTAAATTTTCTTCTAAACGACTATAAACTCTGTTGGCATCAATTCCCATGTATAGTTTACATGTCGTTGGAAGGCAAGTTATTGGTCTATAATTTTTTGGGTAGCTTGCAGTTTCACTCTTAAGTAAGAGCATTGTTTTGCCTGTTATTAGCCAGTGTGGTGTCTGTTCAGGGTGTGCATATAAATAGTTCTTACTCATGGCTAAATCCTTGAGCAAAGATGTTAATACTTTTAACCAAAAGTTAGTTACTGCATCTGGGCCTGGAGTTTTCCAGTTAGAGGCTTTTCATAACTTTGTTTCAATCTCTCTGGCTGTTATTTCATCCCATTTCATATCCTGTACCTCTAAACTTCTTAATGTTTCTTTTACGTCTTCTATCCATTTTGCATCTTTGTTCTGTTCCAGAGGATCTTCATAGATAGTTCTCCAAAATGTATCTACTTCCTCTTTTTTTGGCAGTCTTTCAGTTCCTTTTACCTTGTTTCCCAATTTTCTATAAAACTTTTTGGGTCATCAATAAATTGTTTATTTTGTACTTTTCCCTTATATTTATCTGTGTATCTTCTAAGTTTTTAAGCCTTTGCTGAAAGTTTTAGTTTATTTGCGATAGTGCATGATAGATCCTGGTCTGTTCTAATATTGTACATTAATTTAATCACATCTATCTTTCTTAGTATTTTTGTTGATCTATTCCCTCTTCTATAATCTTCTAACAGTGACACTTCTTGTCTTAATTGCTTTATAGTTTTCTCTATTCGATGCTTCCATGATGGTATTCTATTTCTCCCGTTCCTTTCCCTCACTACCTGTGTTCTTGTGGTAGAACTTTATCAGTTATTAATTTAGCTGCACAGTAATATATCCTGTTTACTTCTGTTATATCACATGGATCTCTATGGACAGTTCTAATTACTACATTCATTTGTTTTATCAGACTTCTGACTTTTTGGGTTTTATTGATCTCCTGCAGTCTGTTTCTTTCATTGATATTGATATATCTATCCATGTCCATTAAATCAAGCAACTCTCCTCTTAGCTCATTTTCTAACAAACTGAGGGCACATCCTTTGTTTTCCGTTTCCTGCAGGCATTCTATAGAAAGTTCTATAGCATCTTTCTGTGGTACATCCTCTTCAATTTCATCCTGTGCCATCTGTTGTTCTGTCATATGGGAACTCAGTGGCCTATTAATCCTCAACATTGACTGCATCAGAATTTCCACACTTTCCTGTTTCTTTCCTTGCTGTCTAGCTTCAAGGGAATGTTTATACTGGTTTCCTGTGGAAGGCTTCAAAATATCTTGATATGGGACCTGACCAATTGCTTCCTGTTCCACTGGTTTCCTTTGCTCTATCCTGTTGTAGTGCTTTCTGCATTCAGTTTTCTACATTGAATCCTTCTCTTTGCAACTGCTCCATAACCTGAATTTCTATTTATTTGGCTTCTCCATTACTAATCTCCTTTTCTTCTTTTCCTTTTAGTCTTCTTATTTTTTGTGTTGTAAAGTTTTCCATGTCTGGATTCCTTTCCCTGTATTTCTCTTCAAATATCTTTGGTGCTGCTCTTTTTGCATTGGTTAGTTTTGCTTTCTCCTTTGCATAAATATTACACCTTATTAAATCTCTTTTCCTTTCCCATGTCCGTATTTCTTCTTCACGTCTCGTGATCTTCTTACTTTTTCTTATTCTGGGGGCTCACTCCATCATGCTGTGATGTAGTCTGTGATGGACCTTCTACATTAAATCCTTCACTTCACAGGCACTCCATAACTTCACCTTTTATTTCTTTAAATTCTACTTTACTAATCTTATTTTCCACATTACATCTTGTGTTACTAATTTTTTTATTGTGAAATTTTCCATATCTGGATGCCTTTGCCTGTATTTCTCTTCAAATATCTTTGAGACTGCCTTCTCTATATTAGTTAACTTGGCTTTCTCCTTGGCATAAATATTGCACCATATCAAATCTCTCCATCTTTCCCATGTCCATATTTCTTTTTTATTTTTCTCAAATATATCTAGGTTTTGTTGTTTATATTTTTGTACTTCTTCAGATGCTTTTTTTTCCAAATAGATCAAGTTTTTTTGATCTATATATATATGTTTTTTCAAAAATCTGTTGTATTAACGAATGGGAATTTTTATTTGAAGCTTCTGACAATTTTTCCTGCAGAAGTATTTTTCTTTCCTCTAATTTCTCTTTTAATTGTTTTGTATATCTTGTGTCTGTACTGGATTCTGCTGGGGAGACTTTTTGGTTTCTGGAGTGGTGCACATTGAGGTTGCTGGTAATCTTACTTCTTTGGTGCTCATTAAGGCACGTCACAGTTGGTGCGGTTTGGGGTAGTGTTGCGGCAAGTGAGGGGGAGGTATGTTGGTGGTAAGGTAAAGCAAGACTGAGGATTGTTTATGAGGAGTCTGGGTTTCTGCAGGTAAATTTGAAAGGTAATGGATTCTGCTAGGGTATAGGTATGGTTTCTGGAGTGGAGAACAATAAGGTCACAGTTTATCTTACTTTAGTTGGTGCATTTGGGGTAGCATAGGGGCAAGTGAGGAGGAAGTATGCTGGGGGCAGGGTAAAGCAGGGTTGGGGATTGTTTATGGGGAGTCTGGGGTTTCCACTGGTGGGATGGAGTCACAACAATCACAGGATCATAGGAAGTTACTAGGCTAATGGCCTTAAGGCTCTTACAACCTAGCCAAGTTCAACCCTTATTTCCACGTGCAGCACCTGCTGCTCTTGTCCAGGTGGAACCCCTGGGATGAATTTATGTCTACCCATCCAATTGTTCAAATTGTGTTTGAAGAGGGCCAATGAGGTGCTCTGTTTGACATGAAGTGGAGTTTGTTCCAAAGGAGTGGTATCTTCTGCGGGACAAATCTGTCCTTCAAGCAGGTTCTACTAATGTCACACACCAGGTTATGATCTTTAGAGCGAGTACCATGAATACAATTTGATTTGTACATTGGGATGATAGGAGGTGGTTCGGATATGTATGACTGTTAAGAGTAGGTAGGGTTTGATGGAGCATTCTAAGTATGCGGGTGTTTTGGGGATATCTGAGGAACTTTGTGCCTTGATTACACAGAAGTTAGAAGGCTTAAGCAAGGCATTGTTTTGGGATTTCTTGCACATGTAGGTTATGTTTTAATTCTTTACCAGATGCAAGGGTAACACATGAGAAGTAAGGTTTGAGGGGAAGACTAAGGACAAGCAGTGGATTAAGGCTATTTTTCAGCTTCTTGGGCTACCGGAGTTGCATGTCGGCCAGTTTACTTGGGGTCATTTGGGGGGGGGTATATATTTGTGTAGTGTTTTACCATTGTAGTGCCTCTTAGTGCATTTCAGAGGGATGGCCTTTTAGAAGATGGTCAGGGGTGTTCACAGGGATTTGCTTTTGCTTACAAATGTGACAGGAGCTGTTAGGGTGGGGCGCATAATTTTGGGGGGGTTGGTTTGTGGCTTGTTGGGCAGGGCATTGCTAGCTTGGTTACATTTATGCTGCAGCTGCCTCTGGTAAGGAGTTTGGTGGGAAAGATTTAATTACTTGTCAGGCTTCAGAACAAGGCAAGGCAGTTCACTTGGTTAAGGAGGATTTAGCTGAGAGCAGTATAGTTGCATGGGTGACAAGGCCATGTGAACTTAAATCTTGGTTGGGGGTTCACTGGTTTGCAGGGGTGGGGTAGGGGATTGCTAGAGTGGTAAAATTTAGGTTGCAGTATTTTATGACACGTGTTATAAGGAAGGAATAGTGGTTACATTTGTTGTGCAGTTGCTTGTGGGAAGGAGTTTGGGGGGAAAGATCTGGTTATTTCTCTGGCTTGGGAACAAGGCAAGGCAGCACAGTTGTTCAAGGAGGAGTTAGCTGTGAGTAGTATAGTTACAAGGGTGACAAGGGTATGTGAACTTAATCCTGGTTGGTGGTTCATTGGTTTGAAGGGTTGGGTAGATTTGAGAGTGTGAAGATGGTCAGACATTGGCTACTGTCAAGATAGCTTGTGTTTTGAGGGTTGGATTTGGAAAATAGAGGTTTATTGGGCTACAGTTCATTTGCATTTTCTTTTATGGATATATTGAAGTCATTCAGGGGGTGGTTGTTGGGCAGTAAATGCTATGAGGTCATTAAATGTTTTCTTGTTTATATCGGGTAGTGGGTGTGATGGTGAGATTGCTATTATATTGATTTGGAAAGGAAATTTCATTTTGGACATTATTAAGTACATTGTGCAGTACAACAGGGCTGCAGTTAGGTATGATGGTGTGCAATTGTTCTTGCATGGTTTTGTGTGGCGTGGGTTTAGTGTTTTGGTGGTACATTTGTAAGATAATGACCTGGGAATCATTGTGAAGCTACTATTGGTAGTTAGGTAAGTGAGAATTTAGCTAATATACAGAGGTTATGCTAGGTTACGAAGTTATGGTTTGTTACTTTAGCATTGGAGCGGTATCAGTGTCACTTCAGCTGTTTAGGCAATTGACTACTTTGGCTGTTTATGTGATAGGGCTTTGGGAAGTGATGACACGGATCTGGTTTGGTTAGAGAGGATGGTGTACACCAAATTATATTTGGCATAATGCCTTTTAATGGGCAGTTAGGTTGTTGAAAACTGGTAGGAGAGAGGAGGAACAGCCTGATAGGCAGAGAAGAGGAGCAGGCTTATCCTCTTCTGTTCCACCTCTGGTTTTGGATGTTCATTTCAGTGAGTTAGGAAAGGAAAGTGAGCAGTTGTACACGGCTTCATAAGTAAAAATAAGTGAGCAGAGGTAAGGAGTCTGCTTATTTGGCTGGATGTTTAATTCAATAAGTGGTAAATGAAGTGAGTTGTGGGGACGCTGTTTCATAAGTGAGGGGGTGGAGGTATGGACGCTGCTTACTGGGTCAGGATGAGTGAGGTCATGATGTCCTGATTAACATTACATGGATGTTTATGCTGTCATTAATATCAACTATACTATGTGCCTATACCATATGTCTGAGCCAAAAAAAGAACATGGAGCCACCAATGAAGTAATGCCTATACCATGCCTGAGAAAAAAAAGGAAAATAGAGCCACCAGTGAAGCAACTAGGTAATAAAGTGCCAAATTATGTGTCATTCAAGATGATGATGATGTCTGAATCAACTTAATTCAGCTCTGTTCGATTCTTGGCTGGAGTGCCTTCTGTGTGGAGTCTGCATGTCCTCTCTGTGATCGAATCACCTTCAAAAGACATGCGTGAATGGGCGTGCCTTCCCTGAAGGTTGGGCATTGGGCTGGCAATTCAGCACCCTAAAAATCTACTACCAATCATTAGCAGACCAGAGTTCCGCTGTGGCGACCCCTAACCGGGAAAAGCCGAAAAGACAAACAACAACCAGGGGTACAATCAGCAAATCTGTAGATGCATAATTTCCATTTATTTAGATATTTATTAATATTTTATTATTGATTGTGTTAGCATTTCAGCAAGTGAACTGATCTAGATGGACATTTTGCAGCCACAGCTTATGTAAAATACAAATTAAGTGATCACAGTTTGACAGAAATAACTGAAAACAAGAGTATGACTAACAATAATTGTCCCGGTTCCCTTCAATAAACACATCACACTGAATGGTGTTTGATGACCTTTATTAAACTTCCATAAAAATAACTTTGTTAATCAATATTTATTAATTACAACTGACACATGGTATAATGGATATTAATCACAGCATAAACATCCATGTAATGTTAACTAGGACAGCATCACCTTGCTCATCCTGACCCAGTAAGCAGCATCCATATCTCCAATCAAGTGTCTAGTCATACTCTGACAAAGGTTTACTTCCCACTTTATCATTCTTTATGCCACTGACAAAGCTTGTTGGAGAAGCAGGCAGAGTTATCCTGCATTCCCCTCCTTCCGTCAGGTGATGGACTGCATAGTCAGGTTATAGAGAAGGGACTGGCCTTCTCCTGTTTATCAAGGCCTATAACCTATAAGGGGCTGGATTTGGACAGGGTAGGCAGAGGCTTGTAGTAGTTTTGCCTTTTTCTATAGACATTTGGTGAAGTAAACAGGCCTTGTCCTATTGTCTGGGCAGAATGGTAGTTGAGTAGGCTGCAGGTTTCCAACACCAGGACATGTGGGTAGTTAAGATGCCTCCTAAACATTCCAAATTTCAGATAATCAAATGTAGAAGTTAGAATCATAACAGAAACAAATATGGGATATCAAGAGGTGAGGGGGTTCCCTACCCATCACTGGGAGAAACCTCAACTAGACTGTTTGGTGTGGTAAGCATGAAGTCACATCCACATCATGTCTTGAGTGGTTGATATTGCTATGCTTCCACGAGGGTAGGTGCTGTGAAGTCTGCTTTTTCAGCCCTAGAGCTCTAGTGATGGAACTAACTTCAATAAGAATTACATATGTTGGGCAGCATAGTGGTCCACTGGTTAACATTGTCACCTCACAACAAGAGGTGCTCTGGTTTGATTCTTGGCTGGGGTGTCTTCTATGCAGAGTCTACATGTCCTCCCTGCATTCACATAGATTTCCTCTGGGTACTCTGGTTTCCTCCCACATTCCAAAGACATGAGTCTGGAGCATTTCTTCCTGGGCCTCCGCTGAAAATAGGCTCTGTCCTAGTCAGACTTTCCCAGTCAATAAATGTCAAATAAATAAATAAATATGTTAGGGGTGATTGGTGGATCTCCTAAACTGGCATAATATAGGCTGGTGAAGGTATGGATGAACTAAGCTTAGAAGACAGGTTAAACTGGCAATCCTAAAGGTGGTTGATGATTCTGGAAATTATTGCAGAGAAACAGAAAGTGAAGCAGCAATGGCGACATCCACCCCAGTGAGTTCAGAACACAACATGGAGAACTTTCTACAATAAAAATCAACGAGAGAATAATTCAATGCAAATAAATTGCGATGAGAGGACCATCTGGTGCTAGTGTTAGTACCAAGAGAACAAAGAAGTGTTTTAGAGACAACAAGTAAGAGAATTTATTTTTGGATTTCTTTCAAAAGAACCATGAAATTCATGCAGAATACCAAAATGCAAATATGAGGATTATAGATACTGTACCAACACCAGAGGTGGCAGTTTTGAATCCCTGGATTCATTTGTGGATTTAGCTTCCACTTGGAATGTGAAACATCCCCAAAGATGAATATGGTTAGTACAGGATTCAAGATAATTAATATTTCTGATGAATTATTATATGCAGCTGAAGAAGACTTGTTAAAGAAAGTTTATTTTCTTTATACCTAATCATGGACAGTAGACACTCTGGTTTCCCTAGAAAATGTTTGCTAGGCAGCTAAACTGAAATGCTGTATCTAGTACTGGTCAGTTACGTGGGCACAATAACATAAACCAATACCTTTAACCCAGTATTGCAGCTTAACTTTATAATATTTGAACAAGTATGTGAGGGAAAAAATCAAGCATTTGCTAAAATGGCCAGTAGTTAAATATTTTAGTTTAACCAGAGAAGTTCAAAAGACACTAAATGAATTAATGAGTGACCACTCCAGATGCTTTTTACATGCCAAAAAAGGTAAATTGCTGGTAGTCATGACACTGACAAATATACAACTAAAATAAGAAGCACGTTAGCTAATGACAATGAATATAACAAAGTCACTATAGGTACCATTAACAGAGAAAACAGTATGATAGATAAGGCATTGTTAGACTTACTGACCAAGGGCTTCATGGAACAAGAAACAGTTGATTTTGCTTATTCCCCAAATCAGGAATTCCTATTTACTTTGGGATCCCCATGTTTCATAAAAATAAGTCTGAATCCTCTCCATAGGCCTATTGTTTCACCTAGCAAGTCTAAAACACAGTAAATGGAAATACTGTTTGATGAGGAAATTATCCCCAATGATGGCACTTGTAAAATTGTATATTATGGATACATTTGATTTTCTGAACCAAATAAATTTAGCAGAAGTGGATGAATTAACCATATTAGTCATGGTTGACATACTGAACATATGTAGTAATTCAACATAAAATAGGTTAGCCTGGATATTTTATTTTATCTCAGAGAAGGTGAGAATGTCTACTAAAGATGTTAAATTATTATAACTTATTTTGTAAAACAATTCTTTGTATTTAACAAAAACTTATTTTTAACAGGAAATCTGTGTGGCCACAGTGGTGTTGATGAACCAAAATTTTACAGGTTTGGGCAAGCCCAAATGGGATAATTTTTCAGGTTTATGGTTCCACAAATTAACAGTTTACTTTAAAATATTATTGTTTTATTGATGAGATTTTTTGTTTCTGGTATGCTCATAGCTCTCAATATTTTTGCTCAAGAGTTCTGGACAAAGCCAATAATAAAAAGAGGGTGAAAGATCCAAATCAGGGACAGTTGTTAAATATTACTCTAATTCACTTAGAAAGTTAATAAAATAACATGTTTTACACTACAGTTCATTTTCTGAGAAAGAATGTCTGCATTATTGACAGACTGTAATTACTGGATATTTACAAGAAAATCAAATAAAATGATGAGGGACAGGACAAAACTATGAGGCAAAAATCAGGCCATTCTGCAAAGTCAGAGACATATGAGAAACTTGTACAAAAATGTTTATTGAATTCTTTCAGTTTTTTTTTTTAACAGAACCACATATATATTATTATATTACATATATGTTATTATGTTATTACATTCAATAACCTAATCCAAGTTATGCAGGTAAGATTAAAGCTCATATAAATGTGGTAGAGTTCTAGCTATTACTTACAAAAATGCACATACACTTCAACATTTAGAACCAAACCCTCCTAAATTCAATAATGTTTAAATACTTTTGACTAGACTTGAAATTAAGTTCTACAGGGTTTATTCTCTCTGCTACCTGTTTCACTTGAAGTTCCACAAGGCTCCATATTGGGTCCTGTATTATTTGTTATTTTTATCAACAAGCTTCATAATGCCACCCACCAGCTACAATTTTCCCGCATGCAGGCAATTCTACCCTTATATGTTCTGCCCCCTTACTCTCCAATCTTCTAGAAATAACTCAAATTTCCTTCACAGCAGTAGAATCGTGCCTATTATTTACAAATATTAATAAAAATTGCCTCTCTGACTATCAGTTAATTCACAATCCCAACAAAACTAAACTTAGGGTTTTTTCAAATTAAAAAAAAAACTTTAGATCTGCAATCTCCTTTTCATATATATTCGTCTAACAAATCCAAGATAGAACCTGTACCACACATTAACCTACTCAGGATTACAATTGATAATAATATGATATTTGATAAACACTTGTCTCTAATCATTAAAAAAGTCCATATTAAACTAGGTTCACTTTACAGAATTAAACATTACCTCACTGACTCCACAAGACAGTCTATTGCCAGGACTCATCTGTCTACTCTTCTTTATGCCTCTCCAATCTTCATCAATCTGAAGAAAACAGAGCTAACAAAATTAGATACTTGTTATAATAAGATAGCCAGATTTGCTACAAACTCACTTTATAGATGATATCACTGTACTGCCTTATGTCAAATAAATTGGCTAGAGTTACCCACTTATCTTACTCTCACCCAACTTACTATGGCCCATGACATAATATGCCAGCCTGAAAAGTTTCCAGCACTGCATAATATAATTCAGCCTCAGTCTAACAGAAGACACTGGAGTTCCTCTGATAAACTCCTGTTACAAGTCAGAAAAGTTAACAATCACTTTGGAGATGCTCTCTACTCTAATCGAATCTCCATGATTTGGAATATAATCCCCTAGCACATTTTAACCACTGCAAATCCCTCACAATTCAATATCCTCCTAAAGTTGCATCTGTCTAATTCTTGGCTCTGCTCATGTCTGACTCCTGGCTGACTAGTATTCCTTTTTGTCTGTCTCATGGTTTACATTCAGCTGTATTGTTTTTCTTATACATTCTTTATCTTTTTTTCCTCTTCAGATGTTCACTGTCTATTTGATATATGACTAATGTTTTTCACCTATAAACTCATGTCAAGTATCACTTTACTTTATCTCTGTATACTCTGTTTAGCCTCTTTTTAATTACTATATCTCTTTGTTTACAAACTCATCACCTATATCTTGTACAGTGTTTTGAATACTATATTTATTTTAAATAGTCACATTTATCTTAATTCGTGTTTAAAAATGCATTACTCGCGAAACATTTGTTTCTTACTATTTTTATGTATGTTATGCTCCATAATATTTTTAATGTATAATATTTTTAATGTATTATGTATAATTTGTATTTTTCTGTTTATTCTATTACTGCATAAGTTATAAACTATGCCATTTTTATTTGTATTTTTGGGGCTTCTCCTCCCTGGCCTCTGCTGAAAATGGGCCTGTGCACAATCTGATTATCCCGGTAAACAAAAGTCAAATAAATAAAAACAAACAAATAAACTAATTAATAATATATATTTAATTTTCAGTTTTAAGATTTGCATTTACAAATATTCCTTAGACAACCAGCTATATTGCAAAGTGTTTAAGAAACTTACTGCCAGTAATACCTGTTTATACTGTAGTATTATATATACCAAACCTGATAAAACTGAAAGCATTCAAGACCTAAGCAATAAGGTTTTTGAGGCTAAAATGTGATAAACTGATCTCTGAACATGAGGTATTCATTCTCAGAAACATTTTGTAAAAGCAGGTTACAAGCTGAGGGAGACAGATGTTATTCACACAGTTATAAATGAAAAGCACATAAAGTAGGAACCAAAAATGCATGAGGAAGCACTAATGGAAAATGTGACAGGAAGAACATAAAAAATTCAAGGCAGAAGCTTGTTTATGGCTGTTTGTTATAGTGTCGACATTTAGGGAATAAAGCAGACAATAGGAAACATTGGAAATTCCTAATAAGTAATGTGCAGTTAGAGAAAGCTATAGGTGTGGAACATTTATTCCACAATGTAATGGGAAACAATTTCAGACCTGTTAGAAAACTGTGCTAATGAAGTATAGGTACCTAGAACAGTATCCCAAAAGAGAAAGGAAACATGTTTCTGTGTTTTTTTGCAATTGTTGCAGATATGTGGCAAATAATAATTTGTAATAAAGTGACAGGAAAGACATATGGAATGAGAGATCAATTCAGTTATACAGCAAAAATGTGTTTTTGTGTGCATGGCTGCATGCACTTTTTGTTTTGGACTGTTATGTAGTAGATAAGTCCTAAGTTACAGCCACAGATAGAAGACCACTTACAAATATAAGTAAGCTTATAATAAATTTTCTAGACATTCAATAGCTTGACAAAATTTTAACAAATTTGTTATGAGTTTAGAGAGATTCACTTGATTGAAAAAGCAGAGGTCATTAAGTTCCTAATAGGAGGAAAGAAAATGTACTAGCAAACAGAATTGTCAACAGATAAACCCCACAGGGGGTAACTTTAAAGTATATTTACTTGAAGAGACTCAAGTAAATATACTTTAAGTTGCATTTGATACAGCATGGTCTGACAAAGAAAAGATTTGAAAACATTTGTTTTTTGTAAAAATTATTTACTGGACAGTTGTTCTATGTGTTTTTACAAGAGAGAATACTTTTTTATGTACAGTGAGCATATTTTACTAACAATTACTGATTTTTTTTAACACACAGCTGTTAAATTTGTTATAGAAGATGTCTTTTTTTTCAAAATTGATGGAGCATAACATACATAATGATGTCCAAAGAGATGTAAGTAAGGAAGGAAGAGCTTACTTACTAAATTAAAAGGCTTTGAGAAGAACTGACTGACTGACTCAAGGCTGTTTTGCTATCTGCACATGTATACATTTTCTTTCTTATCATCCATTGCCTTTTTGTCATTTCTAAATATCCATGTGCAATATGGTTGATGAACAGGTTGTTTGACAGAGCAGTATGGAGACAGGCCCATTTGGGGGAATATCAAGGTTAAAGAATTTTATCCTTATTTCTACCATGTGGGATATGCATTTTCTCCCACTGAGGGGTGTAGAGAAGACCCCCCCTTGCAAAACAAACAAAAAATACTGATTTGGTGTTTTTTTTGTGTCAAAAATCAATTATACCATTGCCAGTGTATTTTACTTGACTGGAAGGCTTTTGATTTAAGGGTTGTTGATAACTCGTCAGAAGCTCATAGAGAGTGAGAAACAAATGGAACTATATACACAGTGAATCAACAAACCTGGACATGGTATTTTCTACTGTATTGCACAGCTACTTGCTGAACTGCTGAATAATTATTTCTGGTCCAGTGGGCGAGAGTGCGTGTATTTACTGGAGTGAGGTATTATAGGACAATTCTGTCCTTCAGCAGTGAATCATGACACTATCCAAACTCAGGGCTTCGCTCTATGTCTCATTTCAGTTAGGTGGTCCTCAACAGACTTTTGTGGCTCTTGAGTTCTTGTGAAGTACCAGACCTGTTAACTGTCACTATTTTGGAGAAACATTCCTATTTTCAGGCTTGATTTAGGATATCCCTATTTTTTTGTGGTATGACCCTATTTGAAGACTTGATTTACCCTTCAAACAATTTTCTGAATTCCCCATTATCTGCTGTCTAGTACATAGTAAACCAACACTACAACACCAACATACTAGTGGCAAGAAAAATGTAAAGAAAGGGGACATGCATGTTACATCTCCCTTTTTCTGGACCAAAAATACATTACCTTGTATGGTAGAATTTTATGATACAGTTAATTAAATCTACAGATTTTACACTGTCTATTTAATAATAAGTTTATATTATTCCTTCATTTTGTTACTCTATGTTTTTAAATGTATTTCTGAGTAGTATCCCACATTCTTACAGGAAGTGGGAAACGTTAGTACTATTTGGTATTCAAATTTTATGGTAATTAGATGTACAGATTTTTAGCTGGATGTTCCTGTTTTCAATGTCTGCATGGTGAGAGATATGAGAAGCACAAATGATGACTATATGGCAGACTTTTTTGGAGTAACAGCACTGCTTATATATTTTGTTTGTAACAACTAAGTCAGACTGTTTCTGATTAGTACAATTAAATGTTTAAATACCTTTGTGGCATTTTCAATAACAAGGTGAAGAAATTAACAGCATGCTCTTTGTTACTTTTTTTATATTGTACCAGAAGCAACATTGAAGAGGTCAAATTTTTGCAGCAATTGTTTCCAGTGTTTTGACAAATCACAATGGAGAATCAAACTAGATACTGTATTAAGTGAGAAGATGGATTCCATGATTAACATACCACTTTAGAGTTGAAATGACAATAGTGAAAACCATGGGCTGAAAATCTTGTAATTTTCCACTGTAAAAGCAACATACATAGTTTATTCATCTGAGACACTTCATTTTTACGTTGTTTATTGTGCTGTGGCTTTTGTTTAACTTCTTGTGCCCCTTTCATGATTGATTTTCTTTACACAGTTTTTTTTCTTCTTTTGCTTTGTAATGTTTTGGCACTGTTTTCAAAGTCATTTTTTCCATTTTGAAGTTTTATTTCTTGCTTCATCAAAAGGTTTATTGCTCTAACTTCTAATTTCACCTGGTGGTCCATTTGTTTCATTGCCATTGGATGCACTGTTTTATATCAGTTGATTTACTGGCTGCAGCATGGATGTGTCTAACAGCTGTTTGAGTGGAGCATTTCTGAAGCTGAATCCACAAGTAACTCTCAATACTGTACTGACACTGTGCAATATCTGATTTCTTTTCCACACTAACCAGACTAGTACTATGCGTATAACAATAAAGGCTTACAGGTGCCAGTCTGATTGCCTTAGTATCATTTACTGCCATGGCAGCAAGTGTCACAAGCAGGGAAACCATATGGCACCCCCATGCAGACCATATGACACCTCCATACAGACCATATGGCACCTCCATACAGGTCAGTCTTCTGGGTACGCTTATGGTTAAATATGTAGCTACTAATATAAACATTAAGAGTAACTGTTAGATCAAAAATGAATGCAATGTTTCTGATGACAGCAGCACATTCCTAGAAACAGTGCAAATCAGGAAGCTGACAGGCAGATTGTTGCACATTGCAATGATGAATCATGGTCTTTCAACATGAACCATGATGAATCTGCCTTAAGGATGCATTAGAAAAAACAAGCAAACAAATAAGCAGTCAAGTTACAAACACAGGTTCATACTAAAAATCTTTTCTACCTCTAATCAGACCTAAATCCTTTATTAACAACATTGGGTTAGGGGCAATCTTCTAGTGTAAACAACCCACTGGTGACAGTGGGCACTCCTAACTAAACAGAAGCTAATCTGCTACACAGAAATGTAGTTTATAATTATTAAAAACATGCCTTTCCAGCAATGATGATTTCTCACTCTGTTTAGACTCCATTATAATGAGACTGTAGGGGTGTGCCCACTATGAGCACCCCTTTAGGAACACTGGCAGTTATCAGAGTTCCAAACCTCTGACATCCATTGCAGCTCTTCATTAAAAATAAAAAAAAATCCTGCTGACTATGATTTCCACTGCAACTCTAGTGCTGTAACAAATAATCCTTTATAATGCCCACTTGGGTTTCCCAGCCTCCCCGTGTCAACAGCCACACTAGTAACATCCCCAGTCCCCCCCCCCCCACCGAGTCTGACCCAATAAAAATGGCTTCCTTGATTGTTTAACACAACTAAGTAAAGTAAATATCACATTACTGCATGATGAAATGACTCCTGCCCCCCCCCCCCCAACAAGGGCCATATCATTTTATCCTCCCACCAACTCTTGTAGTCTAGAGGCATCTTGCCTTTTACTTCTTCCTTGAACTGGAGCTTTTACTTTTCACATTGTATTCCAAGGAGTTCAATAAATGGCTTTAATATGGGGTCTCTACCTCATGCAGTATGCCAATGTCACTGCATAATTCTTTCCTTAAAGATAATTTGCCTTGTGATCATTAAATAAACTTAAAAGGTAGAAGTGCTCAGTATCAGTGGTACGGTCCATCAAATGGAAGCCGACAACTGATTGTGTTAAAACTGTCTCCAGATTACTGATAGTTGTTAAAGTTAGGATCTTACACTCAGTGTGTCACTTTTTAGATTGTAGTTTTGCCAGTTTTAAATATCTTGGTCAGAGATTTTTTCAGTGAGTCAGCTAGTAGACTCTGCCTTATGCTCATAGCATCACAGCAGAATACTAGGCTATTGAACCAAGGGGGCTTTTTAAACCTAGCCATGCTTCCCAATAACATTTGATAGGTATATGTTCACAAGATTGTGGGGAGGTATATATACTTGGGCAAGGGTGGCTAAGCATTTACAAGCTTCCTCTCTCTAATAGAGATAAAGTTGCCAGACCAAGTGCATATTTATGGTCCTTCATCCATTGATCCAAGTTTTGCTCGAATATGTGCAGGGATGAACTCTGCTTCACATGGATGGGAAGTCTGTTCCAGAGAAGGGGGAGCCACTAACACACATACCAGTCCCCTCCATCATGTCCCATCTATGCTGCTGCAAAGTTTAGGTCCTTGGACTGGGTGCTCCTGATACAAATTGTCTTGTGGCTGTGCAGTAGAATGCTTTGTAGGCCATCTCTCAGCAGCTTGTAGGAGACTGAATCTAAGGACAAGGCTTCGAGGGTGGTCCACATAGGACTTATTTTCCACAATATGTATTCCTTTTGAGAGGAATCTCTGAGGACACTCCAGTCATTGCATATTCTTGGCCAGGTACATATAGAAGTAGGCACTGTACTCAATCATTAGTCTTATGAGAGTAGACTATAACAGAATAGTGACATATTTGGATCTACATGTTAACCTCTGCTTATAAGCTGTGCAACATAGGAAGATTTCCTCACTATAGTAGACATGATGGTGAAATACCAAATCACTGTCAGCATACATTCCCAAATCCCCAGCTAGAGTCTACTGTTATAGGGGTATTGTCAATGTAGTAATTTGCTGGGGTGGTCATCTTTCTGGAAGATGACATGATGTACTTTTTGGCATTCAGCTTTAGAGGTAACCATTTGAAATGTTGGGACATGCTAGAGTGAGTCCTGAAATTTGGAGTCTGACTGGCCAAATGAATGGACTTACATATGCTAAGTCTGAGATGTCATTTATTGTAATGTTCCTTTTTTTCTTAGTTATGGTGATCTTGGAGTTGGTGTGTATAAGTTTGGGGGGTGTTGGGGCTGTATGCAAGCTTGGCAGGCTCTGTTAAAAAAAAAACAAGACGACATTTAAAAGAGAAGAGTGATTTTCAGCATTCCTCTTCCCTATTTTTTTGGCTTGTTGGCACTCAGCATTTTGAGTGCTGACATTTCAGTAGGGAGCCATTTTAGACTATGACTCTGGCACCAGTTTTTATTCTGTGTCAGGCCTTCTTGGAGGATATTTGTGTCTTGGGGGGACTCAGTTACTGCACTGAGTTTGCATTCTCTCTGCAAACTTTGCCAGCTGGGGATCTCTTGACTATAGCCTTGACCTCAGAGAAGTAGATGCCAAACAGTTGAGGCTCCAGCACTGAGACCTAGGCACCCTACTAGTAACAGTTTTTTTTTTTTTTTTTTGAGAAAGACTCTCCTATTCTAACTTCCTGGGTGTGGTCTGTAATTCAGCTGGTTATCAAGTGTGTGATAAGTTTTATATGTAGTTCAGTGAGCTTTTCTAAAATGCCTGAGTGGGGTATTGTGTCATTTGCCTTGGCCAGGTCAAAGTAAGCAGTATGCACCATTTTGCCCTCATCAATTGCTTTGGGGAACTTCTTGAAAAAGTTCAACAAGATGACTAGGCAACACCTGCCCTTGACAAATCCAAACACATTTGAGCTCGATGCTGGTAGGTTACTTATGCTGTCATTTAGGATATCAATGATTATTCTCATATCTTTGCATATCAGGCTAGTCAGCATATGGGTTGTTAATTCCCTGGGTTGGTTAATGGCCTGTCCTTGTGCAGTTGGATGACAATTGCAGTCCTCAATTTGTTTGTCATGAGGCCTTTTCGGAGGCTGTGGTTAACGAACATTTCTAGTGGTCCTGATAGTTCATGTTTCAATGCTATTAAGGAGGCATCCTGGGATATTATCGGGACCCACCCATGCAGTATTCTCAACGATGGAGAGCACCTTGAGATACTGCTCTCTAGTGATAGGTAGGGAAGTAATGGACGTGGGTATTTCTTGAGGGGCATCTGGTGGTAGTGGGGGGCTAAATTTGTTGGCCAGGATGTTTGCTACATCTTCCAGCTCTGTATAGGTGGCACCATTTACAATTAATTTGGTATATTCCTGTGTATTGCTTTTCAGGTTATAGCTTTGTAATTGTCATTGGCCTGGAAGGCTAATTTTACCTTAAATATGGCTTTGTGAACTTTGCTAACCCCTTGAGTTGCTTGTGTAGGTTGACAAAGTTTTATGTTTTCCATTCATTTCTTCCTTTTGCTATAACACTTACTTATGTTTATGATGGCAATGAGGGTCAAAGTTTCTCTCATCTGTTTGTAAGGCAACAAGCAGTCAAATGGCAACAGGACCTCTCTTCTGGTTATCATAGTTGTCCCTCAGGGCTCTGTACTAGGACCCCTTCTCTTTAATATTTTTAAAAACAAGTTTCACACTGCCATACACTGAGCAAATATAGTACAATATGCAGATTATTCGCCTTTAATATGTACAGTCCCCACAATATCCAGACTACAAGAAATCACTTAAATTGCTTTCTCTTCAATCGAAACCTGGCTGAAAAATTAAAATCTACTCTTTAATTCTGATAAAACAAACTTGATGCTCTTCACTCCAAAAAATTATCTCAAAAACATTATTTCTTGGTTACATCTGAAAATAATACTAAGACTGAAGTAGTACCACAGACTAAATCACTGGACATTGTAATAGATGACAAGTTTAAATTTGATCAACATATTCTTAAAACAATTAAAAAAACAACAGAAACTTGACTCCCTTTAGAGAGTAAATCAGTCCCTTACAGACCCAGCAAGAAAAAAAATAGCCTCATCATATTTACTTCCAATCCTCTTATATGCCTCACATATCCTTACAAACCTTAGCTCTACAATGAAATCCAAACTACCTTCCTGTTACAAGCAAGTAGCTAAATTTGCCACAAACACTGCACACCAAACTCACCACTGTCAAGCCCTAAAACAGCTAAACTAGATACAGCTTAACTACATAACATATTCTTAGCTATTTATGGCATACAAACTGATATATTATCCTGTATTAAAAAAAACATTATCGCCCTACACCTCATCAAGGGACTGCTGTACTAGTGATAATTTCCACCAAGCACTACTAAAGCAAATAGTTCATTGGGGGACTCATTATATTCCTGTTACATGTCCAAACTTTAGAACACCATCCCTAGACAAAAATTATTAACAAATTCCCAAGCTATAAACTCCAGCTCAGACAATGCCCTACCCAGTCCTGGTCCTGCTCATGTTCATCACCAGGCTGAGACCTCTAGTGAATGAACAAACCTCTTATTGTTTATCACTAACTCTTTGCCCTGCTCTACATGAATAGCTACATCCTTAAGAACTCTCCTTCATGCACTTGAATGAACACACCCCTCTTCACCTCCCCTCTTAAACAACACTTCTCACCTTTTGGTTTTTCTAACATCTACCGCTCTACCCCTCTCATGCATCCCCTGTATACCTAAGTTATATACCTTCTAGATACACCAATTTGGAACAGGCAGTCTAAAGAGAACTAATTGCAAAACATGCTCTCTCAGTCATATGCTATTACTACTATCTCCTGTTCCCTCCTACATAATTTTATAACGTACTTCATTATAGCTCTTGAATGCTTTAGAAACCTAGACAATATTAAAATCTCACTTCTTACATAAATTTTAACTTACTTCATTACATATCTTGAACTCCTTACAAAGATTTTTTTCTGACTAAACCTCTTTACACCAAATTTTCCCTTCTACAATATCAGTCCATTTACTTCCTGCAATATTTTAGAGCTACAATAACTAAATAGACTTAAAATTGTTGATGTAAATACTATATTCACCTGCCTTGTTTTTTTATGAGAAATGTAACTGTTGTTTTTCTCAGAACTGTCTGAAATTCACTTGTTAATGTAAATGTACTGTGATGGAGATTTTCTCCTCCAGCCTCCACTGAAAATGGACTTTATCCAGTCAGACTTTCCTGGTCAACAAAAACAATAAATAAATAAATGAAATAATGAGTGAAGGCTGGTTTTCTAGCAAGTTGGCTTGTTTTTTGAGTTGATCCCATGCTCAGTCTGGGTAGGTATAACAGTCTCTATGCAGTTGTTAATGTGATTATACAGGGTTCCTGTGAATGATTGCACTTAGGCAGTGGTGTTCTCAGGGTTTGAGAGGCCTGAAGTTTTGCCAGGATGACACTTCATAGTAGGATGTTTGGACTACAATAATTCCTGGAAGTGCCAGTGTTATGCAATGTCTCTGTTTTCACCTTTACTTCAAAGGAGATATCTTTATGGTCTGACTTGATTAGTGAGGACATTACACTAAGAGGGGTACAATGTTCCGCCAAGCCATTGAGGATGAGGTCAAAGATTTTTGCACCCCTAGTGAGGGTGCAACCTAGCTGGTTCAAAGTATTTGCATTTACTAATTCCAGGAATCTTTAGGCTTGCATGTTAGGGTCATGCATGATTCCCAGTTAATACTGGGGTAGCTAAAGTTGTTCTGGGAAGTTTCTCCAGTATACCTAAGTATGTATTATGGTTTTCATGCATCATAAACAAGGATATATAGTTTGCAAGGATGTGGCATGGGACTTTTTCTAAGGTAATATGGATGTGGAGAAGCTCAAGCACATCATAGCGATGGAGCAACCGTGAGGCATATTTATTTTTATTTAAACAGAGACAGCTCGACCTTTTGTCCCTTCCTGTACAGTAGTTGGTTAAAATGTCTGGAAGGCATTGTAGCCCTGCACTGCTGGGGTGCTGTCCATGGCTTAAACCCATATCTCAGTAACTGCAGACATCTACATTCTTCAAAGTGAAGAGAGCTTGCAGGGGCATTGAGCAGTAACAGATTCAAAATTTTCTGGGGCTGGTTTAGCTTTGTCTATAGGTTTATTAGGTTGATAATGACTAAAAAAGGCAGTATGGGAAGTGGACAAACTTTTAGCCAATATTCGAAATTCCAGAGGGATAGGTGCAGACCATCTCAGGTAAATCAGCATGGTCTGTTGACCATAATCTCCCAGGCTGATAATTTTTTTACCCCATCAAATGACATCATACTCTAAACCAATTGTTAAAATCAATTATTTTGTGTTCATATTGTAGCATCATCCTTGGAAAAGGCAGAATGCTGCTCAATGCTAGGCTCATACTAGCCTGGGACTCATCATCCTACAGCTCTGTCATGTCTCTCTACATTTTGTCTAGGGAAGTATGTCTCAGGTCATTTATGCTGACATGGACTATGACTGAGTCATACTGGCACATGCGATTCAATGGCCTAAGCACATGCATGATTTGATGCATCCTGTCTCCTGACAGACAACTGACTCTTTCCTTACTTAGAATAGAGAGTGGGATATGTGTGTGTCTCACAATGGAGTCACCTATGATCAAAAAATTAGGCTGTGTGATGGTGTAACTTACAGTCTTAGAAGATAAGGCACACTGGGATGTGGTCATATGTTTAGTGTTGGTTGCTGATTCTGTGGAATTTACTTGAGGCTGCTAAGGATACTTTTGTTTCTGCAATGTCTGGGAGGTCTTTGTGGTTTAGGGATATTATATTTGAGAGCCCCACCATGTGTGGGTCTATGTGTCTGGTCTCTTCTATGTGAGGTGGGTGCAGTGTATGCTACTGACACTCTATTTATAAGTATATGTATGTGACAGCCCTGCCTCCAGTGATGTTAATTAACCACATCTCTAACACATGGTATCAGTTTAAGTATTAAGTGGTTGTCAGTAAACATGAGACAACTGCTACCTTGCAGCAGGATACCCTTATCCACCAGACTGGCTAGCCATAGGAGGGGAAGTCATGTCCATGACTGTAAATCATTATTTTTTGTTCTACAAGGGGATGGTAAAAGAGGGGTTTACATTAGGCTAGATTGGTTGCTGTAAGACTATAGGCTACAGTAAGGACCAATTAAGGCTGAACTTGTGGAGATGGTAGGTTCTCCTCAGTGCACAAGTTAGTTGTTCATTGTGCAACTAAGTACTGTGAAAATTTCAGGGGTAGTTTTATAAGAAAAATGTCATTTATGTGCACCTGCATATATACAAGGACTGATAACTGGCACTTCAAGATGAGAAATGTTGTGCAAATGCACCACATTAATAGAGGCAGGAAAAAATCATTAAACAAGGCAAACAGCCCTCTGACCAGTCAAGCAGTCTCACTTAAAGCCCTCCTTTGTGCTACCTTCTATTATCACTAGAAATACAGTCCCAGACCTTCATAAAATAAAACTGCACTATGGTTAGCCCAAAGTAAATTCAAACAGGACAATCAGACAAACTAGCTAGAAACACACTCACTTTTAAAATAACTACAATGTAGAGAAACCAGTAACTACAATGCAGATGGTCCAACGTGGTTATGTAAGGAATCAACCTTTTGAACAGAATTGCATGTAGCTTGTCACATTGCATATGGTAGGATGCTGTTTCTATGCACTATATGTTAACATCAGGAATTATCATGGAGATAGCATGATGGCTTATTTATTAAGATGTCTATCTTACAGCTCCAAGGACTGAAGTTCACTTCTGACCTCATATCACCAGCTGTGAGGTGTTTTGCATGTTCTCATGCCCATGTGAGGTTTCTCAGGGTAGTTTGATTCTCCCCCCAAAAAATGCTATTTGATTTGTTACTCTAAAATGCCTATAAATACATCAGTTACCCAAGCAACTCTGCCCTAGTTATGGATGGAAAGGGTGCAAGAAAATACTTTGGTTACCTGATTACACATTTATATTAAATAAAAATGTCACAGTTGTCAGACTTAGCTTTGACCCTCTTATTAGTGTCACTGCTGAACATCACAATTGTACCTAATCACTGCGCACTGCCATGGGGAGTGGCATAGTTTTTGCACAAATATTCTTCCCTCTGCTAGAGGCATCTTGGAATGGTTTAGCACTACAGGCTAATATTAGCTAAAATTATATCTGACAGATGCATGTTCTGACATCTCATCACTGGCTGTCACCAGATAGAAACAATGACAGAGCTTTCTATTCCTCCATTAGACAGTTGTGGAGCTGTCATGTAAATGCTCTGCCACTCACAAGCAGTAGCATTATAGATCCTGATACTGAAGAGTATCATAACTTGCAGCTAGATGGTATACTCATTACTGGTGACTTTGTCACAGGTCAGAAACTGGATATAAGAATCCTACAGATGCAGCCATATTTGTTTGCATATTTCAGTATCCAGCAGCACCACCACATTCTATGAGATACAGGGTTGTTCCATGCACAGCAGCAGGTACTTGACCAATTGCATATGCAGCATCCAGCACCCAAAGCATTGGGTTGCCAGGGACATGAACACTGCAGGAATCTTACAGCATCGACATGCTATTTCCAGTGTACAACATTCAACACTAGCGTTTTCTCTTTGCCATTTCAGTATGAATTGACCTCCAGCTTCCACTTGTGCCATTGAATATCTAGCTACCAACCTCTTCTGCAGCTACACAGTGCTTAGTTTTTTCTGGTTTGTCTCCAGTACTGTGGTCCTTATGTGCGAACTTTGCATGACCTCCCTGTATCCTTTTGGTTTTTCACACACTTTTCAAGTTTCTTCTCATATTCTAAAGACATGTCATAGGTGAACTGGCTATCCTCTAAATTGCCAATGCAAGTATGTTTGTTTGTGTCCATGTACATCTGCACCCACTGTGATGGACTGGTCTTCCATCCAGAATCAGTTCTCTGCCTTTTGTCCTGTAAGTGTCAGGATTGTTGAGTACAGCTCCTCAGCAACCCTACAGATGATAAAGCAGGCTTTGGAGACTGACAGAATGACTGAAAGAGCATATAGTAATACAAATTATATAAATTTAATAATGCTTTTTAGGTATTTACACATAAACTTCCTAGGATTTCTTAAGTTTATTCTAAGGTGCAGTAGAGATAACTCACCAGTGTTACAAATATCTATAAAACTTTCCATAACTGTCTCACCTAGAATTGCTAAATGAGTTTTAAAATGATACCATTCCTTTCAACCCTAGAACTCGGACCAGAATACTAAAGGTGGGGGAGTATCCATTTTCATCAAGGATACCCACACCTCCAGGTTAGTGGCACTGCATGAGGCAGCGGAGACCATCCATGTGCAACTAACAGTAGGTAAAACTGCTTTTCAGTTCATAGCCTGCTACAGATCACCCACCATGTCTCAGGATCCCCACTCGGCATTCCTGAGAACATTGGAGAATATGAAGGTCTCACCAAACACCATGATATTGGGGGATTTCAACTACCCAAACATTGACTGGGAAAACTACTCAAGTCCCAACTCTTTTGCCCAATGGTTCCTGGAGTTTCTAAACTCAGATGCCATGGAACAACTGGTCACCACTCTCACAAGAGGGGACAACATATTGGACTTGATCATCACCAACATGGGGGCTCAATGTTCCACACCAGAGGTAAATCCCTCATTGGTAAGCTCAGACCATAAACTTATCACAATGGACATCCACATCCCTACCCCACCACCAGCCAAGGAAACCACTGTGAAAAATTTCTCAAAAGCAAACTTCACACTTCTCAAGACCGAGGTGGAAAGTTTCAAAGCCCCTGGGCTAATGGAAAATATTAGCCAAACTGCAGAATCCTTTACAAATGCACTCTGTGAGCACCTACAGGAATGCATGGATCATGCCTTCCCAAGTAAAACCAAGAATCACTCCTCCAAGAAGAGGAGACCAGTCCTGGGACCCCTCTTGTTCGGTATATACTTCTCTGAGGTACAGGCAAACACTGGAGGACTGTGGCTGACGAAGTTCACAGATGATTGCAAACTGGGAGTCATAATCGACTCTCCGGCTGACACAAGCATCCTCCAGAAGGGCCTTACGGAGACTGATACCTGTTGTCAGAACCATGGCCTCAAGCTAAATGCAAAAAAAATGCATAGTCATCCCCTTTGGGAAAAACAAAGTGCCCACAAACTACCATATAGGAGGTAATCCACTAATTACGGAAGAAGTAATTAGGGATCTGAGGACCCAAGTAGATAGTAACCTATCCTTTGACAATCACATTGCCAAAGTGGTTAGACAAACCTTCTATATAGCCCACCTAATCATGAAAGGGTTCACATCTAGATCAAGAGAGGTCATTGTGCCCCTCTACTCATCGCTCATCAGGCCCATAATTGAGTACAATGCCCCATTTGGGATGTATCTTACCAGACACCTGCAACAGCTGGAGAGACCTCAAAAATACCTCACCAAGAGGATCGTGGGCCTCAAACAGATGCCCTATGCAGCTCGACTAAAGAAACTCTAGCTCTACTCAGTTGCTTACCACCTACTCAGAGGTGATCTCTGCCTGATATACAAGGCCATGTCTAACACGGAATTGTTGGACATGCTCCACCTCAAGAAAACCAGATCCATTAGAGCTACATGCTCCAGGGATTTAAACCTTAGCACAACAATAAATAGGACATGCTGGAGGGATAGATCCATATCCCAAAGGTTTCCCGTGCTCTGGAATAGAATCCCAGTCCATGTTAGGCAGAGCCCCTCGCTGAACCTCTTCAAGAGAAATCTTGATGAGTGGATGGGAAATGATAAATTTGCTCCTGGGATCACTTATATGGCCCTGCTGGACAGACGCTCAGGAATCTAGTATAAAAGCGAGGCGAAAGCCAACACATTCTGGCTAGGCTTATAAATGCCCTAGGGCAGACAGCCTAGTACCTACCTATGAACCTAAGTCTACAGCTTCTAAGGAGTGGATATGTGCATGTAGCAGGAGAATTCTTTATTGATGTAATTTCTCTTTTACTTAGGAATTGGCATGGACTGTTACTCTGTGCTTTTGATTTTAGGAAGTTTCAAATTAACAGTGTTTTGTGGTGTAACATCTGCTCACCGTTCCTTTCATTCCGTCATTTTTCATAGCTCCACTCTAACGGACTATCACAGAACATCAATTCATTTAGGAGTTTACAGGGTTTATTTTCTTTGCACATTCATTTCATACAAGCTCAACTATAGGAATTTATTGGCTTTTTCTTTGTACATAATTTACCATACTTTGCTAGTAAGACAATACCTAAATTATTCTGTTAACATTTACACTCTTACTTCGTTGATTAAAATAACAAGCGATCTTACAGAGTGTGTGTTAGTAGTTCTGTCTGTATCTTATCACAGTATGAATATGCTTTTTTACCCAAACAGCATACGGTAACATCAATTTAAAAAAATAGTGACATGAAATCAATATTTCTTCAGGTATAGACATGCAATTCTAAAACTGAAGTATTTGCAGAAAATAATGGAATAGAGGTTATTAGTAATACTCAAAATCATTCAAAATGTGAAAGGGATTAGTCATAATGTGTTCCTTCAGACATGACTTAATCTTCGATTACACAAAATTTAAAACTGGGTAACTTCAATCTCCCCAACCAGCCCTTGGCAGTACTTAATTTAGATAAGATGGAAGCTGCAGGTCAACATCAGAATTCAAACTCTGCTCTAGTAAAGCGAAGGGCCTGAAGTCACTGAAGGCCATTATACATAGAGCTGCAATGCAGGAATTTCATTTGAGTTGTGTGTGTACTTTTTCAGTAAGCAGAAAATATTACTCATTTAACTAAATGCTAATTGTTAACTGGCACCATTTGTGTTTTGCATACTGCCTATTTAAAATGTCTGGGGTCCAATGTTTAATAGATGAGGCACTGTGTACACAGCTATAATGCGTGTTTTGTAGAATTAATGTGGAACCGAAGGCACAGGTGGTGATTGCCCAGGCTGGGCAGAGGGAAGGAGATAGCAAACTGAGAAAGGGATATGAACAGGACAGCTAATTTGTTTCTACATTTATCATATCAGAAAAATGAAAGTACATTTGAGTGCTGTCATTGAGAAGTATAAATACTAAGGGAACAGCTTTTCATTAGGTAGCACTTCATACTGAATAACTGCAACAAGAGAAGAAATTGTTGATTTTCAGTGACTGTGTTGCATTCCTGACTGAATAAGCCATGAAGAAATAAAAAAATACCAAGTCATCATGTGCCACTTTATAATCTATGAAAGTGATATGCTAAGTAGAAGTGAGGTTGGTTATGGCTATTTTCTGATACAGTCATTAAGTAGCAGTTAAGAGCCATGTTCGGTATTACTAAGCCATGCAATAATAACATGGAGGTCTCCTGCATTAAATATTTTAGCCAGGAAATGACATACAAGGCAAAAGTTCCCAATGAGTCCATAGATACTGGTAGACAATATACCATGCATGATGTATGCTAGCAGACTTAAATAGCTTCCCATTCACCACTGGCTGATGAACTGACTCGGTCAAAAAATAATAGACACGTTCACTGGTGATATAAAGCAATTCTTGTGAGACACACGTAGGATACTGATACTACATAATGGAGGCTGCATGCATTGCGTCATCTTGGCAACTGTATGACAAGTGGTAGATACATGCCCCTACAACACAACATTGCTGCACTGAGGTTTTGATACTGTTTGATTAGATTGGCACACATTTATCCTGGTATGATGAACAAAGAGTGTCTAACTTAATTACATACAAGTCATAAAACTCACAAGGGTTTGAAGACAGCCAAATACCTACTGGGAAATATGTTTTGAAAGCTCATATTGCATGAGCTTCCAGTTAAACAAATTATAATAACTGGGGGGGGGGGGGCAACACCTTAAGGACAGCCAGGGGTATAATCATAATTAAATGTCACTTCAGAGATATTATCTCTCTATAACATTTCTGCTAACTATAACATCACTGACAAATGCTGCTCACCACAGTCGTTGTGATAAACACTCAGCAAAATACTAACATATGTTAAAAAATAACATAATTGTGCTAGTAAAGTGTAATAAAAAATACTAATGCGTATAGCCTCCTTACATACATTTCAAGCATTTATTAGATGCACTCACATTACGTTTGATTTTAACTACCATCATTGTTTAGGGCGCCTTAAGAATGTCCATCACTAATGTGGTATTTCCTCTATTTATTTTTCATTTTTTGATGTGGCACAATATAGTGATGAATGAATCTCTGAAATGTGCCCCTTTCATTTATGAAGAAAATAAGCAATACCCCAAAGTGACTGAGCATCAAAAGCTAAAAAAATAAGTGAATTGGTGTTAAAATTCCATCACCATATACATAAAACATTTAAAAAAGCAACAGCAACACTACCATAAATATAGGCATGCACCGTCTCCTCTCAAAAATAAAACGGTATTATTCTGATGATTACTGTCTCTCCATACTATAACAGTAATAATACAATGGAAATGTATCAGCAATCACTGAATTTACTCCCTCCTTTGTATGAATGCTTGAACCCTTGGGCTTCAACCATGGGCTCAAACATGGCTAGTCAGGAGTAAATTTCCCCATTAACACCCACTTCTCCAAAGCTTTATTCCTGTATTAATATACCACAGTTGTTCATTGCCATGTGTAGGGGTGATGTGTAAGCAGAATTCAACTTAGTCCATGGGTCGTCCTGTGATCATTTCACCTGTTTTCTGTTCTGCTGGCATCATGCTTGTCCTTTGCAACCCAAGGCTCTCATTTCATCTCATCATCTCTTTGAGGCCAAGCAAAGACAAACTGAAGACAGCATTTTTCATTGCAACATATCTTCAGTGATTTTTGTAATGCAAATTTGACTTAAATACAGAGGTATTTAATTTAATACCTTGTTCATTCAATGCATTAGCTTACTGTAGACACAGTATTTGAAATGTTGTATTTTTGCGAAACAGTCAAGCTGGTGCTGGAGAGATAGGGTGGGGGGGGTAAGTGTAGAATTACAGCTATGGGAGGGTGGGGGGATAACAGCAGTAGTGCAACACACAGCTCCCCACTATGGCCAGGAGGGACCATGACCACAAAATCTGCACTACAGGTGTACGTCAGTGTGAAGATAAAGGAATAATGGTTGTTCATGTCAAAATCTGCAAAAAAAAAAAAAACAGAAAATAAACTAATTTTGTATAACCTGCCCAAAAGACAAACAAAATTTGTATGTATGTTGTCAAGCAAGCTTTGGATTATCAATCAGCAGGAGGGTTCACATAAAATTAAACTGTGCTAGCCAGACATTTGTAAGGGGTCTAAATTAAACTCAAGTTAATTTGTTATGGATAACTGCATATACTAACTCTGAGATTGTACAATTTGCATGGAAAGTGCACACCTGATGACATCTGTCAACCATCTGTTAACAAACTCCCTGAATGACTACCTTATATATATTAAACATCCAAAAGCCACTAAAAACTCAATCTCTTCTAAACAGCAGAATCACCAGATAATATAAAAAAGTAAAAATTAAAAAAATAAAGTGAACAAGCTAGTATATTATATTCCCTTATTAGGCAGATTATTTATACTCAAATGCTTGTATTCTCTATTCCTTATTGGGCAGATCTGAATGAGTTTGATTTTTGAACTTGTGTTAAGTATTTGACATGCTGTAGGTGGATTGGACACTCTAAATTGGCCCTAGGTGTGAGTGTGTGTGTGTGCCTTCTGAGGAAGGTTGGGCGCCGGGCTGGCAACTCGACACCGTAAAGCTCCACTGCTAATCACGAGCGGACAGGTGATCCAATGTGGAGACCCCTAACCGGGAAAAAGCCGAAAGAAGAAGAAGTCAAGTATTTTGCTCTTTATGGTCTGCTGCTGGGACTAGCTGTGGGCAGATTCACCATCTGGGCAGAACTTGTTTATACTAAAGACTAAAGGAACTATATTGCAAAAACAATAATATTGCAGTCCTATATTCAGAAGCTGAAATGAATGCGATATATAAAAAACACCAATAATACAGTTGCTGTATGCATATTTTATATCAGCTTCTGATACATTTTAGCTAGGGATGGGGATTATAATGCAGCTGCTGATGGAAGGAATTTCTAGTTCATACCTCTCTCAACTGTCCAGATTTTCACAGAATGTCCAGATTTGTGGCTCATATTTTTGGTCTGCTCCTCATAAAATTTGTGATTTTCTGGAAAATCACTGGGATTACATGAGGACTGAAGTCACTAAATAATGACATACGTTTGAGTTTCAGACTTCAAATCTTTCAGAAAATGGATGTTAAATCAAACTCTGTTACTCTAGCAACTTTCTACATTTATAAGGACAATTTTTAAAAATGTTCCTATTTTTGGACCTTTATCCCTCCATTTTGTCAGGTTTGTCCAGATTCCTTGCACAAAGAGGTTGAGAGGTATGTGGGATAGTCAGGGGCAGCGTTATGGAAATGAATGGCACTAAGCACAGTGAAGGCAGGTATAGGACTCTATTAAGGGTGTTTTTTGCATTGCTTCCTATTTGTGATTTTCATAGGCAGGATATCAAGACATGGCCAAGGTTTTGGCAATTTCTCATCTGGGGACATGAGGGTTGCATTTCTGTTACTTGAAATGATGTTGCCTTGTTGGCCGCAATAATTATGAACTCCAATGTACACTGGAGTTGTTTGCTTCTGAGTACGAAAAATTTGTGATGAGAGTCAGTACCTCTAAATCAGACAGTATTAGTTCTTTCCCAAAAGAGTATTTAAGCATCATGGTGCTTGATCATGGCTGAGGGTAGATAGAAGTGGGCAAGCAGATAGCTGCAGTAGATGCAGAAATGCAGGTATTATATCAGTCTCTGGTGCTGAATTACAACATTTATTCCAGAATGAAGATAACAGTTGAATTTATGATCTCAGAACAAAATTACTTCATGATGAGCAGCCATTTGAGATAGTCTGGGGACCTGCTGAAGATGCCACATACTACCTCCTGTAGAAGGTGGACCAAGCACAGCCCAATGGAAGGATGCCCTATAGAAGACTCAGGACATGTTGGAGAAATGATGTCTCTCAAATGGCCTGGGGACACAGAGATCGACAGAATGAGCAGGATACCATTGTTGCACCTACCTATATGTATGTGTATGTGTGTGTGTGTGTGTGTGTGTGTGTGTGTGTGTGTGTGTGTCTAGATATATATGAAAAGACACACACACACTCAAGTGCATGTGTGTGTGTAGAACAAATTTTAATAATTGAAAAAAATATATATCTACATAAATATAAAACATGTACATGAAAGAGAAACAGATGCATGTATACATACACACACACTAATTTAGATATCCTAACCATTACATACTATTTTAAAATCCTGTGAAAAAATTACATGGTAAAAATGCATTTTGCAATTCTTATTCCGATGGTTGATTTTTGTTGAATAATCAGATACACTGGAAACTTTGAAACTACTATGCCTTGCAAATTTCAAAGTAATTAGAGCAAGATATTTTTTAAGGAACCGTATGCTAAACAACCTTGTCTTTATAGATGTACCCACAGCTTGTTTAACATCAGGGATACACAACAGCTGTATTAATATTCCTGGATACAAGCTGTTCAAAGCAGATAGCTTATCCCAAATCTTAAAGTAGCATTACGTGTGTTCTATTTAAAAAGAGAGAAAAAAGTTGTGCTAGGTAGAGATTTGCTAAGATCAAATACTTTACCAATTCACTCTGAAGCTTTTTCTCATTGTTTGTGCATTTATAACCATCCAAGGATAAAGTGTTCTTTATTTGAAGTACTAGATTATTTTCTTTTGGTTAATTCAAGTCATAATAAAGAAATTCTTATTAGTAACTTTATGGCAAACTTTAAGAAGTTCCTGACTGTCCTATATTTAAACATATATTGTTTAATACTGCAGTGCTTTACTCTGACCATTTAGTATCCCTTTAAGTTTGATAGGTTTCCTTGGTCAACTAGACATCATGTGAATGTTTCTTGAATGTTATTTTAAATATTTGTTGCACATTCAACATTTATCAAGAAAAGTTAGAAATATGCTGATTTTTATTATTATTTTTCTGATTATGAAACTGTTAAAATATTCATTTTGTTAAGAGACTCCATTCTAATTAGTTTCTTGAAAATAGCAGTATGTTCATGTTACAGATAAGTTAATATTAATAGATAATTATACAATGACCCCCCCCCATTAATATTCCAAAATGTACACGCTGATTGGCCAGCGTGCCCATTGTAAATCTTACAATATACCAATGGAAAAAGGTCCAGATGCCCGGACTTTCTTCCGTTGGTATAAAGTCCTTAAAATATATTTTTTAAACAAATAAAAAAAAAAAGAAAAAACGGAGCAACGGAGACTTTCTTTTATCTGTTGCTTCCGTTTCAAAGCACTGATGTAATGGGTATGCATGGGATGCAAGTCCCATACACATGCTCAGTACATCAAAACAAGGAAGCAGTGTACCACAACCAGTGGAAGAACAGTAATGCGCTGTTATACAAAGACATTATTTAAGAAAAGTAAGTATTTTTTTTCTTAAATAATGTCATTGTGTAATAGCAATAACCGACTTCACCCTCGTGATTAAACCATACCAACTGTGGGTAAATCTTCAATATACCACACCACGTCATTGGTTATTGCTTAAATAATGCATTTAACACCATCCCCCTGATTTATTAATCTGCCGCGCAGGACTAAACTAGTCCTGCATGTAAGCGGCAGTTTAAGAGGAGGATGGCAGCGTGCCATGCATATTAATGAAGGCGTGCTACCTGAGCTCCAAATCCTACACTGAGCATGGACGAGTGCAGGGGGCATGTCTGAGAGTAGTAAATAAATGAGAGAGACTGCTCATAGGTGTCCGCATATCCCCACCAACAGTCCCCATGTGTTCAACAGCAACAGTACAGTGAAATAAAAAGAAGAAAACCTTGTATTTATTTTTTTTAAAACCCCGAGTACAGCTAACTGTAGGTGCACGGGTTTGCCTATCGCTTAGCTATGGTTAAAGCAGCTGAAAATGCTGAAGAGGATAACAAGGAATATCTATGCAAACGAAGCAACACAGCAATAGTGTAGTGGTTACAGCATCTGCCTAATGAACAGACATTCCCAGTTCGAGTCCCACTGTAGCACATATCATTTTCCATGTGAAATCTGTATATGAACATATTTTTACATCTCTTTGCCGTATAACCTACATAATAACATTTAAAAGTGAACTGGAGTGCTGCATGAAATGCACATGTGAAGTGTCACTGTCATAATGAATAAGGCACTAGTAAGCAAGTTTAAGCACAAATAATCAGTAGTAAGTGTGTCTAAGCATGTTTGCATGGGGGTAAGCATTGCCTACACAGATTAAGCAAAGTAGAAGCTAACAGTGTAAGAAATTGAGGTTAGCAGTGCTTAGCATCATGCAAACCCGCTTACAACTGCTTAAAAGTGCCGTAATCACTCTGCTTCCAACGTCCCTTATTCTGCCCAGCAACAAAATAAAATGCATCTCCAAGTCTTGAACCCAGGACCCTGCATTCATTACACAAAGTGATTTACCCCTAAACCATGGCAAATAAACATAACCTGAAGTTTTCACAAACATATCATGCAGCACAATCAGTCAACAGTACAAGAAATGTATCACTATCATACAACACAACCTTTTAATGCAAGAAATCTGGACAAAGTATGCCACACTGTGGGTACAAATAGGGATATATGTCAATTAATGCTCTGATACACTTAAAATGTTGCTAGTTACACAGTTATATGTATTAGAACAAATATGTAGAAGGAGATGAATCTGAAACACAAAAGTCTTGCCACTAGATACTGACTTCAATGCTGCGATCATCCATGACAATTGCCAAGTGAATGAGGAACAGGCCAAAATATGAGCCGACCATGCATGGACATATGGACAGATATATATATATATATATATATATATATATATATATATGTCAATGTAGACAGATAGACACTTATATGTAGATATAAATATTACTGTATGACACACAAATAATCATATAACATCAACTATATATATATATATATATATATATATATATATATATAGCCATATGAGATATATATATATATGGGTACATACACATATACACACACAAAAGGTATCAGTAGCCATACATATGTAGAAGTAGTGTGGAAGTACTGGGTACAAAGTATATCCCTCAGCCAAAAGCCCTTCAACTGGAACCTGTGAAATGTGTAGTGTGGCAACCATTCCCACAAATGAGAATACTGACATTAAACATATACCCACCCACAATTCAAAGGACACGACACACAGGTATGCATACACAGATAACCTTTATTCGTGTAGTATACAATAATGTATGCCAGTACTGACATCACATAAGGTTTAAAATATGTAATCAGTCATGAATGCAAGGCCCACACAAAACAGTACATGCAAGCAATGTGTATATATATCATACTATGCTGTCCAGGCCAAGGCCTTCAATTAGTACAACAGTAGAAACAGGATTTGCCTTCAGGATACGTAACAATCAACAATTACAGAAGTAGTTCAGCAGCCTCCAATTACATCCTGTAGTCAAGCCCTAGGGGGAAAAGTAGCACTTGTGTTAATGTCACAGTATCTTGTACATAAAATTGCTTAACCTAACATCTCACTATCACACTGAATGACCCTCGTCTTAACAGTTATATCCCTGAAAAGGTGCCATAGCTTAGGTTAATGTCATAGAACCCCCTCCCCCATAAAAGGCAGTACAAGGGCAAGGAACACTGTGCACCATGCACTTACCTCTGGAATGTACAAGGGCACATATGTGTTCTCCAGCTGTTGCCCCCATATATATGGACTTAGCCCAACAGTTGGTGTGGGAGTCCATGACATGACTGGGATGATAGCAGTAATGTTAGTGGTAAATAATGATAGGCCATTACCTAATAACCCTCCAGCAGGACAAAAACTGGTATATATGTGGAGGACAGAGGAAGGAGCATAGGGCCATATTTGCATTATTGCTGTTACACACCCTGGAAATTGCTGGTGTTACAGGATTCGTTGCAGCATACCCTTAAGCAGGGTTACGACACTGAAATACAAAAGGATGTAGCCATGTAATGATAGCACTCAACAGACAGAATGCCACAGATATATCTGAGACAATACCTGTGTGGTGCACAGACAAAACCTAACAGCCCATCCCCCTGATATCATACGGATAGGCCCACAGTTGAGAGCTATACAGACAGACAACATTCCATGAAAAAGTACCATGTACACAGAAATCCTGTAAGAACAGCAAGATACATTGCACACAACAACACTGCTCACGCTGTCTGTAGGTCTGGAACCTTACCCAAATGTGAATTTGGCCTGTGTCTGCAGGTTCTGCTGTAACAGGTATCGCTACCTGCTGTCTGTAACACTGATGTACACATACAGGAAGGATGTCATCCATACTGTAAAGGTGAAGGGACAATGCCCACAGAAGGCAGAAATTTATTGTACAGGGTTGCCATGACAGTGGTTATCTGAAGTACTACACAGCAGGCTGCATGCAATTAGCAACTGGTTCATAGGTTGGTACTAGGCTATTGGCCATAGGGCCTATACAAGCCTAGCCATAACAATTCCCTGGCTATTTCTTCCCACACTATTTACTTTCCTGGACCTCTGTCTAGCAGGGCAACTGATGTGATCCCCGGGGTGAATTTCTTTTCTCCCATCCAATCATCAAAGTTCCTTTTGAAGAGGGCCAAAGAGGTACTCTGCTTGACATGTATGGGCAGTCTATTCCAGAGTCTGGGGAGTCTCTGGGTCAGGAACCTATCCCTCCAGCATGTTTTGTTTATTGTGATGACAAGGTTTAGATCCCTGGAGTATGTGGCTCTGAGGGATTGGGATTTCTTTAAGTGTAGCATGTCCAACAGCTCTGGGTTTGACATGGCCTTGTATGTTAAGCAGAGATCACCTCGGAGTAGACGATATGCGACAGAGTATAGCTGGAGTTTTTTTAAGGTGGTCAGCATAGGGCATCTGCTTTAGGCCTGTAATTCTTTTAGTGAGGTATTTCTGCGGCCTTTCCAGTTGTTGCAGATGTCTTGAGAGGTACATACCAAATGTGGCGTTGTATTCTATAATGGGTCTAATGAGGGATGAGTACAGTGGGACAATGACCTCCTTTTTTCTTGATGAAAAGCCCTTAGTGATGAGGTGTGCCACATAGAAGGATTTCCTGACTGTTGTGGCGATGTGGTTATTGAAGGTGAGACCACTGTCCACCTGTGTCCCTAAGTCTCTTATCACACTTTTGGTGTTTAGTGTACTGCCACCTATGTGGTAATTCATGGGTACATGTTTTTTTCCCAAAGGGATAACTATACATTTTTTTGGCATTGAGCTTGAGCCCATGGCTCTGGCACCAGGCATCTGTTTCTATAAGGCCCTTTTGCAGTGTATCCACATAATTTGGGGATTCAATAATGACTCCCAGTTTGCAGTCGTCTGCAAACTTTGTTAGCCAGAGTCCCTTAGTGTTGGCCTGTACTTCAGAGGTACTCCACTTGTCACTTGTCTGGAGCTGAATTTGGAATCAGCTTATTTTACAGTGTGGGTTCTGTCATTAAGCCAGTTGGCAACCCATAGAGTGATGTAGGGATTAATGCCCAGCTTAGTAAGTTTATCTATGATTCCAAAGTGGGGGATGGTGTCAAAGGCCTTGGCAAGGTCCAGATAGGCTATGTGGGCCGCCTTACCCTTGTCCACGGCCCTGGAGACTGATTTGAAGAAGTCAATCAGGTTCAGGAGACAAGATCAGCCCTTCACGAACCCAAACTGGTTGGGGTCCAGTGTTTTAAGGTTGCCAATGTCTTTGTTCATAAGTTTCATGATAATACGTTCCATGGCCTTGCAGGCTCGTCAGACTGATGGGGTGGTAGTTCCCGGGATCCAAGGTGGATCCCCCCTTGTGGAGTGGGATAACAGTGGCTGTGCGCACCTCAGTGGGCATGAAGCCTGAGGTGAGGGTATGATTAAACATGACACTTAGGTGAGGTGCCTCTTCATTTTGTAGTTCATGTAGTACACAGCCCGGGATGTCATCTGGTCCCACGGATGCTGTAATCTTAGCTTTGGAGAGTGCATTTTTCACCTGTGTGGCCGTTATTACCGGAATTTGGCAATCTTCCAGTATTGAGATGGGCCATTTAGGGGGTGAGAGGGGGTGAAGTTGACACTGAATCGATCTGCCAGGATATTGGCAATATCCTTGGGATCAGTATATTTAATGCCATTCTGTTGTAGCTCAGAGCAGATCTGAGCATTGCCATTTAGATTCTTGACATAGTTATAGAATGCCTTGTGGTTGTCTTTGGAATCTTTGGCAATTTTATTTTTGTAACTAGCTTTGGGGGATTTTATGAGGGATCTCAGCTTCTTACTGAGGCTGGTAAGGGAGTTTTTGCATCCTGGGATTTTCCTCTTTTCTGCAACAGTTTCTTTTTTTTTGTTGTAAAGTTTGTTTATGGCAGGGGACCACCAGATTGGCTTCCTGTTTTTGGAGGAGAGCATCTTGGTTCTATTTGGGATGGCACAATTCATGCATGAGTGGATGTGCTCGTACAGTGCCTTAGTGTAGGACTCAGCAGTCGAACTTTCAGTTCCCATCTGCATGGGTGTCATGAAGTTTGTAACTTCTGAGTTGAGTAGCATGAAGTTGGCTTTGGAGAAGGTTTTTATGGAGGTTTCCTTACTGGGGGGGGGGTGTTAAGGGTGATTAGCTTATGGTCTGACCTGACCAACAAGGGGGTGATCATAGGTGTGGAGCATCATGGACACCGACTGGTGTAGAGGCCACCACCTGATCATGTGCAATACCAACAAAAGCATGCTGCAATCTATTCAAACCAGCTCAATCACTCTACTGGAGAGACAGTGACAGAGAGAGAGAGAGAGAGAGAGGAAAAAAAACTTTCAAGAAAGGTGACAAACTCAGGGTTGTGTTACAGCAGACAAAACATAACAGGTATGTGAAACAGATATGCATTTACTGGCATGTAGTATATGGCATAGAATAATAGGATGTATACTGTGAAAGGATGTATATGTGCCATACGTACTTGTTCCTGTAATGATGTTCTGCTAAACAACTGCACTGGACAGCAGTGTCAGTCCCTGTGGGCAGTGGGACATACCTGTCAAATGTGCAGACCAGCAGTGAATGGCAAAGATGTGACCCATGATATCTGTGTTCTGTAAATTACTGTACTCAACAGCTGGTGGGTGTATTAATACTGCCATGATAGACACATGGGTAAGAAACCACACCACCTGCAGGACAGTCATGTTAAAGTGTAGCATAGCATGCCCAACTGCCATAGCAGTATAATATGCTTATCTAATGTTTGTCACCATTTATACCCCCCTAATGTTAGTCTCTGTTCACATGTGACACCTGTCTATGTTGCAGCAAGGCAGAACAGTTCTGCTGTGAAGTAAAGAGGGTGCATCACTGTGGTCCAGATGTTCCTAACTGGGTGACAGACATATGTCTGTGTGTGCTTCATAGGGGCCACCATCCCCTGAGGTGGTTCCACATGAAGGCAGTGATGGAACAGTAGATAATGAGGTTCCATGGTGGGTCACGGATGTGATGTGGACTGGTAACATGTGCACATTAGGTTGTTGTTGTTGTTCCTGCTGGCAAATAACCCCTACACATACAGCTGTGTAACTGTCATGGAACATATATGGGCTGTAATAGTCCACACAATCCCAGAACATGTCCAACAGGATGCATAGATATCCCCAAAATCACAGAATGGCAGATGTGTAGCTATCACATAGCAGGCCTACCACATGCATATGTGGAAACATAGTGGCAGTGACAATGGCATGCAGGTGAAATACCCTGTAACAGCCCTCCAACTCTAGTGTCCCCATAGGGAGCATGTCTATAAACACATAGCAGAAAGTGTTGTACAATACAATATATGACCCAATGGTACATATGCCGGACACATACCACTAGCGTTGTGTGAACATTATGTTGTAGGTGATATGGTGGCAGGAGACTGATATGTATTGCATTATGGTAAACTTGACATATGAGTTGCTCAGACATATTTCCATCATTATGTCTTTCAGTGAGTATGGCTCACCTGAGGAATTCCACTTACAGTGCCACTGAGGAGGAAATTATAATCACCAGCATCATCCACAACTACCAGCTGTTGTTCTCACGGACAAGCCAGGACCAGCAGGAGAGAACAGCCATGTGGAATGATGTGGTCCACAGGGTGAATGAGGTGGGGATGCACAGCCGTACATATGAGCAGGTCCACCACCATTGTAGTGACCTGCTCTGCCAGGTATGTCACCATGCTGCTGCATTGCGGGGTGACTACCTTGCAATGGGGGGGCATAACATCCATCCCCCCTCACCGGAGTGGAGGAGCTGCTCATGAGCCTGGTAGCACCTGCACACCCACAAGAGCTACAGACTTATACAGTCATGGAGCTGGGTGCTACACACACACCAGACATGGAACATGCAGGTAAGGTTCCAGGGCATATCAGTAGACTACTGTAGTGTATGCATCTGTACAGGTAGATCATGCATATGTGAGATGTGGGGTCTGCTGCTGTGTAGTACTGATAAGCAGTAATGCATAATCTGTAATACTGTGGACTTCAGGTGTTGTTGTACTGTAATATTGCAGCCACCCTGTAGCAATACCATAGCTGTGGCCACTGACATCAACTCTATCCCATCTCAATGTAGGTACCTCTGGGACACCAGCAAGGCAATGGCTGGATGCTGGTGAGTATGGTTTAAGGTTATGCTTGGCAATTCACTGTGCATGTCATAGCTAAGGTGTAGGCCATGTACACATCTAACACAACTACCCATAATGAATGCTGTACATGTGCACTGACAGAGCACACCCCTCACTAATGGGATTACCAGCCTCAAACACATGCAATACACAGTCCATCTCAGACAACTGTGGCTACACTCCAGTGCACATTGCCCAGGCACAGCCGACATCTGCCCAACATACCCAGCTATGTCATACACAGAGCGGTTGAACATGCTACACATAAAGACATCCCACTTCCTCTGCTAACACATGCTCCAGGGTCCTATACCTCATCAACACATTACACAGAACATACTGGAGGGATAGGGCCCTGTCCTTGGGAATCCCCACACTCTGGAATGGACTACCCATACATGTCAGGCAATGCTACTCATTGGACCTCTTTACAGAAACACTTGACAATTGGATGGGAAATGGGGAATTCACCCTGGGTAGTATGTCTGTGCCACAGCCTGACAGGGGCACAGGAGAATAACATTAGTGGATGGTGCATGGCTGGGAACCCCTGTGGCTAGGCTTATGTAGGCCCCAGGACCAACAGATTAGTACTCACCTATGAACCTATGTGTACCACAGGCAACATCAGCCAGGGCTCAATCATGGTCAATAATGGTCTCTACACTCACCATAGGTACAGTACATTGTGTCTGTGGTCATTCTAATGGAAGTCTATCACTCATACATGCACCACTGATGATGACATCTGTGAATACACATCAAGCATTCACTAAACATGTGTCCACATGTGATCCTGAAACACACACAGAGGCTGTGAGCAGCAGCAGAAACACAACTGACACACAAATACACATCCTGCAATGGTGTGTACACCTGTAAGGTATGGTGCACAGTACATGCCAGGGTGCTGAACAGATGCACAGCAATGCTGTGGACATGGGTGTAATGAGTTCCAGGGGGAGGGCCATCACCTACTAACAGAAGCCATGCATCAGAGCCATGTATAATGTTGGTAATTGGGATTGACTACAGTTGCACTGCATGCTGTTGAGCACCACATGTCCTGCATGCTGACTTGTGTAATTACAGGTTTGTGTGTGATACTCTACTGCACCATTGCCTGCTACTGTGTGTGTTATGGGGGTGTGGCAGCTGTCTGTAGGTGCTGCCTGGTGGAGTGTGTGGGTTGCCATGTATGTCGACTGCAAATGTGTATGTATGTATGTGTGTGTGTGTGTGTGTGTGTGTGTGTGTGTGTGTGTGTGTGGCCATGTCTGCACACATATGTGTGTGTGTGTGTGTGTGTGTGTTTGTGTGCATGTACTGTTTAGCAGTGATGTACAGGTCTTACAGTTTGTTCCCTGTTTTCCCCTCATAGGTGGCAAGGTGGGGCTGGGCACCCCCCACAGGGAATCTGATGTCACTGATATAGACAGTGACCATGAGGATAGTTGTGTTAAGGCACAGGAAGGGTCATCAGGGGCTGCCGCTGGGCCACCAATTGAAAACCCACATGTATCCACCCCATCCACGCACACAGTTACACTGCCTCTACATACCTCATCACCATTGGCCTTAGCTGAGGGACAGCCAATGGTTGGCATTCGCCAGGACAGTGTGGTATCTATGGCACATGTGTCAGGACACAGCAGCCATAGCCAGATGTCTGGTGGGGTATCACATAGGCAGATGTTCAGGAGTGCTTGTTGGAGCACTGCTGGTCATCATGCCCCTGGCAGATGTGCCACATCTATTTCAACCAAACGCATGTTCCAGACTGTCATGGAGGCACAGGCACAAATGAAATGGTACACCAGGTAGGGTCTAAGGGTGCAGAGGGCTCATCACACCACTGTAACTGACAGCATCCGTGACCTAGCAGGTGCCATCCGTAATTACACCGAGGTCATGGAGAGACGGTGGGGTGAGACATTGGAACTCATCCACAATGTCATGTCCATGTGTCAGGACAGGGCGGGATGGTTGCGATGGCCACATGGATGTATGCCAGCAACATCAGCAGCTGGAGGTTGCTGTGGATGTCCCACCAGTCACAGACACTCCCGTAATGGCAGTACCAGCCTCAGCACTGTGGGGTGGTGGTGTCCACAGTCCGTCACAGCAGACCACATGCATGTGGACCTGTCCAGTCCCAGGAGGGACCTGGATCCAGTGGATATCTGTCAAACTCGGGGGACAGTACTCAATCTGGCTTTGTATCTGATACTGCCTGTAGCACCCCTGCCAGGCACAGGTCCCGTGTCCATGGCAGGAGACGGTGAACTGCGAACCCTGCCAGGTACAGTTTGCAGCTGTCTCACAATTTCCTGTATAGGGCAGCCACATTGGGGAACTGTGTGCATGCAGACACACACAAATAAACAACAAACCTAGGGCAACGACATATCTGCACACACATCATCAGTGGCCCATAACAGTACTCAGCCCTCTCACACACACACACAGACACACACATGTCAATTGAATGGCTCAACCTAGACCTCTGGCAAACCAACAACACACCCTGTGTATATGATGATACCTGTGCCACTCCCTGACATTGATGCAGGGACAGGCTAACATGGTGTTGATGCACAGGGTGACTGTACAACAGTGTAGCAATGGAATGATGTATAGCATGTTGTCAGCAGTAAAGTGAAATGCTAATATCTTGGAAGGTGTAGCTGTGCAGCCATGATGCATCATAGCTGTAATTAACAATGTTGTATTGTTGTCACAATATCTATTCTGATTGTGTTGTGTTTGTCCATGTGCCACATGGCTGATGGGTGTAGTGGTGTCAGCAGGCATTCTACAGTGGACACCAGTAAGTGTAGTGAGTGGTACACATGCCATGGCTGGGTACAATACACAGAGCCTTTGGTTTGGATGGAGTACAGGTACAAGACTGTACACATGGAGGTATGTCCCCGTGCAGGTAACACATCTGTTGCACATGTAATCCCACCAAGACAGGATAGGCACAACCACACAGTGCTATATATATACAGTCTATAATGTGGATGACATTGAACATGCTAACAGCAGGGTGTATGTCCCTCTCCCCACTCTACTGCGATCCTCACCTAAGTAACATGTGTGTGCCAATGCCGGTGGCATAGTCCTACCCTTAGGAGGGTGTGAGGTGCTCAACTGCTGTGAATGGAGTAAACAACAACTAACAACCTTATTACATACACTGTACAGTATTACAGACAGCTATGTGGGAGGATAGATACAACAGTAACTGCAATAATGGCGGTTGTGTCCACAACAGCCACACCCAGTGAGTTACAGCAACCCCAGTAATGCTGCACACCTCTACAGTGTGGAGGAGGGCATTGACACATATATGACCTGTGAAGGACTGTATGTCCATGGGATGGCACCTGTAGAATGTTGGCATTTGCCAAGCAGTCCTGGTGGACACACATTCTGTGAACGGAGGTAGATCCCTTAACAACTACACATATTCCTACATGTGGGATGGTGTACAAAAGCCTGCTATGATCTACATAGGCACTGTGCACCTCCTAACCCTCATCTACACCTGTCATGATTGGGTAAGGTAGGCATATCAGGTTCAGGTTGTATTCTCTGCCTTTGACAAGTCCAACATTGGCGGGGTCCCATGTGTTAAGATGACCAGTGACATTGGCCATGGGTTCATTGTTGATATGTTCCATGTCCCTGCAGACCAGGGTCATCAGGCTAATGGGTGGTAGTTCCCAGCTGACATGGTGGATTTGTGTTCGTCCTTGCCAACATTGGTGAATCCATTGTCAGGTGTAGGCCTATTGGATTGTATGAGGGATCCCAGCTACTTACTGCACCTGCCCAGGGGTTTCCCCCAAGCATGACACATCACTTGACTGTATTGCATGATATGTTAGTAATGCCAGCCTGACATCGTACAGGTGGGATGGAGTACTGTTAACATGTACTGCCCTTGTAGTGTAGGGTCCTGCTTATGGGTTCTGCTAAGGTTTTTATTGTATTGCAGGCCAGATGTATTTGGCAGGGGGGATACCCATCCATGCCAGATGTATGTTGTCTGGGCCTCTCAAACACATCAATGGTGCATGTGGACATATATGTTGTGGTTATGTTCCCAATTCCATCTACAGATGTATGTCCATATATACCTATATTGCTATATATGTGTTCATCTTTGACAGGGAGACAATCATTTCTTTGAACGGCCCTTTCTGCAAACCAAAAGAACAAACCCGTCATTTCTTTCTGCACCACAGTTCAAAACACAGCAGTTCTAAAGGCACCTTCACTGACTCTCGAACTGCAAGTTGGAATACATATCGTAATGCAGGGGGGCATGCCCCCTGCACACCCCCGTCTGGGGAGCTGGGCCCCCCACAACCCCCCTACTGTGATATACTAACTCCTAGTTTGCACTACAGTGGGGATAGGCAAATATTCCCCATCCCCACTATAGTGCCATCCGCAACCAAATTGCCTAATCTGCATTGAGCGAATGCATAGTGATATTCGCTCATTGCACATTCAATGCATGTATTGCAAGATTGTGCAATATTGAGAACATACATCTGGCCTTCCAGCTTTTGGGCACATGGATTTCTCCCTTTGAAAGGTGAGCCATATATATGCTGACATATATGCATTTCTAGTGCTGTATACATGTGGATGTATATATATATATATATATATATATATATATATATATATGGATGTATGCATATCTATGTAGATATGTATGTTTTGGCATATATATATATATATATATATATATATATATATATATATATATATATATATATATATATATATATATATATTTCGACACCTATATCTACATATATAGATATGTTATATCCATTTAAAGATGAATATATATACACACACAAATACATCTACATGGCGGAATACATTTCCTGTAGTGTTGTATACCTGGGCTGGATGATATGTATGTGAAAACATCATGATTATGCATCTCTGTCATGGCTTAGTGGTAAATCACTTTGTGTATGGTGTGCAGTTTCCTGGCTTCGAGCCTTGCAGGAGCTGTTTATTTTGTTGCTGGGCAGAACACAGCCCATTGGATACAGAGTGAGTAAGGCACTGTAAAGCAGTTGTGTGTGGGTTTGCTCGACGGTAAGCACTGCTAACCTCCGGTTACATTTTCATACACTCAGCTTCTAAATTGCTTAACCTGTGTAGGCAGTGCTTAGCTCCTTGCAAACTTGCTTACAACTGCTTTAAGGTGCCTTAATCACTCTATATCCAACGGGCCGTGTTCTACCCAGCAACAAAATAAACAGCTTTTGCAAGGATCAAACCAAGGACCCTGCATACCATACTCAAAGTGATGCATCACTAAGCCATGACAGACACACAGATATTCAATGTTTCAGAAACATATCAGCCAGTCCTGTCATGCAACTATACAGAGAATGTATGCCAACATCTAGATGTCTGCTTGTGTAACCATATTGCAACCTTAACAGTTACAGCATATCCATATATGTGTAGCTATACATATATATAAATATATATGTTGTTTTACTAACTCTATATACATATATATCACTATCTATGCACATATAGTTATACATCTGTTAGCAGACAAACATATCTATATAGGTATATATGGCCATACATCTGTAGATAGCAATTGCAGATTAACAAATACACCTATGTCCACATGCACCGTTAATGGGGTTGAGAGGCCCCACACACTACATGTCTTCTACGAATAGGCATTCCCCCACAGCCAAACACATGCACAGTTAATGGGGTTGAGAGGCCCCACACACTACATGTCTTCTACGAATAGGCATTCCCCCACAGCCAAACACATGCGCCCTGCAATACACTACCAAGTACAGTCTGCCTCCCACAGGACGTGTAATATGTGGAAGCCATCAACATCCCCAAGATACAGATACACAGACACATAAATGCAGATACAGATATACATAAATATATATCTATATATACATATATATATATATATATATATATATATATATATATATATATACATATACATTACCTGCAAATTGCAGCAAAAGCCATAGCCTACCCCATCTCCATCCTTATCAATAGAACTACTTTAGAAAGCAAGATTCCTGCCATATGGAAAGTATCCCACATCATCCCATTGCATAAAGGTGGGTCATCTACTGAGCTCACCAACTTTCGGCCTATTGCCTTACTCTCTCCAATAGCTAAGATAATGGAGAAATGCATTCACAGACAACTACTTGACCACCTCCTCCAAAATAACCTACTTGCCAACTGCCAACATGGCTTCAGGCCATTCCATAACACAACCACTGCCCTGTTGTCCTTTTCTGACTCCATAAACAAAAATCGTAACAATAACACTTTCTCCTCTGCACTATTTATTGACCTTTCAAAAGCCTTTGATATGGTAAACCACAACATACTTATAGACATACTAAAAGCCCAATCACTTGACCCTCAAGCATTACAATGGTTTAAGTCCTACCTGGAAAACAGACAGCAAGCAGTACTTTGGGATAATAATCTTTCTACATCCCTCCCAGTGAATATTGGAGTACCCCAAGGCTCCATCTTAGGACCCCTACTCTTTTCCTTATTTATTAACGATCTTCATACCCAAATTCCTCAAGCCACCTGCATACAATATGCAGATGACTCTACTTTAATTTGTTCAGCCAAGACCATAGCCTCTCTCCAATCCCTCACTCAAACTGTATTCAACAGTGTTGAAAATTGGTTCACACAACATTGCCTCCTCCTGAACCCCAAAAAAACAAAATTATTGCTCTTTGCTCCAACTCTAAAATCACCTCAACTGTACTTCACAATAACCTCTAACAATGGTACTAACATAACCCCTGACACTACAAACCGTCTACTAGGAGTAACAATTGATAACAACCTTAGCTATGATGACCACATTAATTCTACAATAAAGTCTGTTAACAAAAAAATAGGCATCCTTTACAGAATCAAACCCTTTCTCACCCCATTAGCTAGAATGACTATTGCCTAATCTCAACCCTGTTCTATGCTTCTGCGATATATACCAATCTATCTAAGAACAACCTTACCAAACTTTCTACCAGTTATAATAATATAGCCAGATTTGCCACTGGTACTCCATTTAGAACTGTCTCAACCTTAAACAACTGGGATGGCTAGAACTGCAAAATCAACTACTTTGTCAACAACTAGTTATCACCCAGAAGATCCTTTATCACCCTAACGATACCCCTATCCTCACTAATCTGATCACACCATACAAAAATCTTGAAACGCTACGCTCAGCTAATAAGCTCCTTGTTGCCACTACTAAATCAAAAAACAAAGCTGGGGACTCACTTTTCTCCAACACAGTAGGTAAAAACTGGAACCAGCTTCCTACTGAACTATCCACCCTTGCTTCAACTTTCCAATTTAAAAAACATCTTAAAGAACATTTTAACTCTCACTGGCTTTGTCCATGCTCTAACCCTGACTGACATCTTATTCCCCTTCTTGCTCTCTGTACACTTCTCTTCCATACTATTCTTTGATTCTTACTTTGTAATATATATATATATATAAAATTATATATTATTGTCTTTGTTTATCTCTCTGTTATTGATATTAACTTCAACCTACTAAATGACTTATTACTATTTTTGTTTTTGCCAACACAGACAATGTACTGTAACTTGACTATTTGATAAATATTGTAATCTTTGTCACTGCTAGTGCTTGGAGCTTTTCTCCCCGGGCCTCTACTGAAAATGGACATATATCCAGTTAGACTAGCCCGGTCAACAAATGTAAAATAATAATAAATAATAAATTATATATATATATATATATATATATATATATATATACGTATATATACATGTGTCTACACATACACACGCAGATATATGTGCAGTAAGATACATATGTAGGAGGTGCACACAATATGGAACAGCCACTATGGTTACAGTTAACATCTGAACAACTGAACACTGTATGGCTGACACATACTAATGTCAGTCTTTGCCTGCAACATATACCCATAGAAAGGTCATAGGAAAGACACCACACACAGGTTTGCAGAAATGGGAATCCTTTAATTGTGTACTATAACAGTTCTATATGCCATATCATATAGCTGTTCAAATACTGGCAACCATATTAACCGAGTACTGCAACTGTGAAACAGTTATACTAATACAGTAGTCTGGAAAGGTTCACAACTGGTGCTGTCCAGGCCAAGCCCTTCAGAATGTACAACAGTGCAGACAAACTGGGCCACACGGTACCACACAATCAACAGTATATACTGCAGGTGTGTAGTTCAGCAGCCTCTATCTACACTCTGTACAAACTCCGTAGGAGGTAATGATGTTTTGTGATCAAATGGGTTGTACCCGGTACATATCAAGGCATAATGCACAGAACAGTCTGTATGACAGGAGGCAGTAGGCTTGCAGTACCCCAAGTAATGTAAGTAATGTCAATATAGGTGGAGTATACGGTACTGTACATCCACATATCTTGTGGCAGCTCACCCCTGATACCCCTACAATTTGTAACAACCTAGGTCATTTATGGTGTTCCACACCTAGACTCAATAATATAGGCCCATATACCACTGTTACATACACTGGCCTCTGCAGTGCATAAGGGCGCACATGTGTTGTGTAGATGACACTCACACATATATGGCCCCAGCCCCACTGTATGGGTGGGGGATACAACAGCAGTGGACTAATGACAGCAATGGCAGTGTGATATACTCACAGCCCACTACAGAACAACCCCCCAACAGCATGACATATGTGCAAAGCTTGGTATGCAGATGGGGGACAGAGGCTGGAACAGAGGCACATATGTGGAACACTGTTGCAATACACTAAGCAAGGTGCTGGTGTTACAGGATTGTCTGCAACATACCCTTAGTCAGGGACTGAGGTTAGAAATAGACATGGCTGTAGCAATGTACTGATAGCACGCAACACACACACTGCCAGTGTAATATCTGACACAGGACCTGTGTGGTGGACAGACAACACATGATAGGCATACCTCTGTCCAGCAAGAGGTTAGGCCCACAGTAGTGAGCTATGCAGACAGACTGCATTCCATGGTACAGTAGTATGTACACACACACACACACACACACACACACACACACACCCTGTAACACCAGTACTATGCAAAGCATTACACGACTCTACCCACAGTCTGTCTGTAGTTCCTGATCCTCCTACAAATATGTGGCCACTCTGAGTGTGCAGGTTCTCCTGTAAGAGGTATTGCTATCTGCTGTCTGTATCACTGATGCCCACACACAGGAAGGATGTCCATCACACAGGAAATGTAAAGGGACCATGCCCCACATGCTGTAGGGATTTAGAGTGGGTGGTTGCCATGACAGTAGTAATTCAATGTAGTACACGTGTAATTTTATATATATATATATATATATATATATATATATATATATTGCTATCTGGATAAGTATATGTACATATATTTCCACCATATGTCCTGGACATGGAGTGTATCTGTACACCAGCCCCTACAGTCCCAAAGAGTAGTGCAAGGGGATGACAGGTATGTATAGCAGGTATATTACTAGACTGTTGCTACTGTCATTGGGATTGTCTTCACAGACTTGCTGTGTGTGGATGCTGACATCTGCTTATAACACGTGTGCCATTGGCTACTGACAGACATCCTAAGGAAATCATTGTAAGGTACCACTGCTAGCATGTAATGGTCCTGTGGAGTGCAGCAGAGTTTTGGCCACTATATGTGGAACATCGGACACACCCTGTACAGTCCAGAGGTATACACATAATCCCTTAGTGCACCACATGTGTACCAGGCCTGACAATATGGATGTAGACAGCCATGTAGATGGGTATAACACATAACAACTAGTATACATTTGGCACCATAGGTGTTGGATTCACACACTCCTGTCTCGCCTGACACATAATGACTGCTGGTACAGGGGTGCCATGGACACATACCACCCACTTGATATTGACATACATCTGTACAGCATCCCACTGCTCTGTCTGACATACATGCCGTTTAAGGGAGGAGGCCCAGCAGCAGTACATCTGGCAAGTATCTGCACATAACATCCCACTGGTTAGATACACTAAGCTGCTAGGCATGTAACAATGCACTGTGCAGACTACAGGCAGACTGGCTCAACACTGGCCTACATCTCATATGGGGGAATGCACATGTACCTGCATATATGGCAGGCTCGACAGCCATGCCACAGCACAGGGTAGGATATACCTGTGTGACAGTGCATAACCACAACCAATGTGAACACAGCCACAGCCGCATATGGTAAGCTAGCATAATATTACAGTATATGGACTATCTGTTCTACACCATCCTCATATGTGCCACTTACAGAATGACCCTACATATACTGGGCTGCTACACAGTTTGGTATGATGGCTGTCTGTGGTATGGGACATGTGTGTGTATGGCCCTACAAACATGTCTGGTAAAACAGTACCATACAGTGGGGCAGCATGTAACATCTGATAGAAGGGGCGCTAGAACAATGACATATACCACAGTCTGTACACAGCCTGAAGTACATATTGACGATACACACACTGCCAACATTCACCATCACTACACAGACCTCAGTACTGTACAAACATCCACAGAAAGTCCAGTTTATGTCATGAAATATAACCACTACTGTACATGATATGTGTAGCAATCTGATATATCACTGGCTTGTTATCAGATATGATGACAGTATTTATGGTGTACAGCACATATGCACCACTTCATGCATGTCATATGTACAAAGGTTGACATAGTTGTGGCTGACATTATATACACAGGGTCAGTTTAGACATGTTGCTGTGGTAACCTCATATAATTTCCATTGTAACAGGGTTTGTTGCAACATATGTCCTATGAGGGATATGAAGTCAGTAACTGTCACAGCCTTCACCATCTACAGACTGCAATCCTCGCACTACCTTCTGCATTCCCCAGACTAATGCACTGTGGCTAACACATGAAACCATAGGCACAACACTGCCCAGTCTGCAGATGGGGATTCCTCATATACATGGAACTGACATGGGAGGTATTACAAAATGTATGACAGGCATATCCAGACAAACACTGTCAAACCAACATTACTCCAAATGCAGTATAGCAGCATTTACAGTCTGTAGTCAGGTCAGGCACATCCCCCTCCTGTTTGTTGCCCTCTTTCCACAGTGTATGTTGTTAGAGGTAAATCCCCAATCCATCTGGGATGCTTTTTGCTAAACATCAGATCCAGTTCCTGCTCACAGTGACTGCAAAGGCCCAACACCACAATGATGTTCCTAGGTATTGGAATGTGTTTCCATGCAATTAGCTATGGGATTGTTACCACAGCTGTTCCACATGTAAACAGCTAGGGGAGGGCTGCAATTCATGCAGAGGCCATCAGCTGATCATGAGCATCACGTAAAATACACATGCTACTGCCTAAGCAAGGCAGGTGTGGGTCTCCACATCCACCAGAGAGGGAGTGGCAGAGGCAGAAAGAGAGATATACATGTCAGGGAGGGGTGGGAGAGTAAAACTGAAGCATGTTTGTGTCACACACCTACCAGCACAGGGTATCAAACCCCCGACAACTATGTAGTCCTATCAAAGTTCAATGCAGTTATTGGATGCACCACATGGGTTACCTGATGTGGAGCACTCAGAACATATATGTGAGGGTGAGTGATATCTGCAACAGAGATACGGTAGATATACAGTAGGTGTCGTACACGTGCCTGTCTGCATGAACAGGTGCCAGTGTCAACACAGGGATGCACACACATTGACACACTTGGCAGGGCCAGGAGTGCAATTCATCACTAGTGGGATTAGCACAACATATCAATGTGCAGGTATCATGCACCACAAGGGTCATACGGAGGCCGTATGGGCAAGGAGTTTAAGGAGAGATCAGACATCAGACAGCATGTTTCAGTATGCCCTGGGGGGTTGTAGTGAGTGTGGATGTGGACATACATAACATACATGAACACACAGGGTGCCAGTTCTGACATGCATGGGTGCATGTCTACATGGGTGTATGGTGTTCAACTGCACCAGCAGGCTGTACAGGGGTAGGCAATAGGTATACCTTGGCATCAGGCCACATGACAATGGTCTGCATTGTGGCTCAGGCCTGTAGTTACTGCATTTGCCCACACAGGTTGGTATTGCTTCCCCCATCCAGTCAGCTGGGTGACTATTGTGTGTGGCCAATGCTGTACACCACATGCAATGTATGTGTTCCTTAGTCCATGACATGGATGGTGTCTGGGATGTGCACACCTCCCACATGCATGTACAGTGACATGTGGAACTGTACCTGGGGTGTCTGGCCCATGTTGTGAACACAGATTATCATCAGATGTGCCAGTCTTGCCCACCTGTGGCAGGAACTGGTAAGGGGCAGCAGGTTTACCCTTCACCTACATTGATAGCATGCCAACAACATTCCCTGATGTTAGTATCATATTTCCATACAGGGCATGTTGTCAGGCATGGTATGTCCATTGTGAGTCACATGTGAAGGCACCACAGGTGGTGCAAGTGTCCATTGGAGAACATGGTAGAGGTGCACTGTCTGCATGTATGTGCATATTGGACAGATGGGCAGGGTGACATGCCCTCTGCAGCCCACTGCTATCACTGCATATTTACTATGAGTGGCTAATATGCAGTGTACTACCCACATATTGGCTGTTGCATAGGCATGTGTGTGCATATGACACATGGGTTGAGTGCGTGATCTGGGTAATAGTGGGGTTGTTAATGTCGATTGGCTGGCCTTGATGTCACATGTATGGGTAAGGCTTTGCACCCCAGTCTCCCAGCTCATTTACATCTGTTATCCCTGTATCGTTGACACTGTGATATATAGTAGGGCCACCATAAAAGTAATCAGCAAAACCCCCTCCACATTGGCCACAGGTGTCATACACTAACCTCTACACAGGATATGAGTTACATACACACACACACACACACACACACACACATACACACACACACACACACACACACACACACACACACACACACACACACACACACACACACACACACACACACACACACACACATTCACACACAGATTCACACACAAGCGCACAGTTGCCAGGTCTGGGGTTAGAACACCTACCTAACTACTTTATCACACTACAGCAGTACACGGTATGACCTTTCTGTATGTTGTTGACTGACATTGCCTTTATTCCTCTAAATGTGTGAGCATGCCCAGTATGGCCATCTATATTGCATGTGTGGATCAGGTCCAGGTAGTTTGTACTGCGGTGCTGACCTTTGTGTTGTACACCGACAGGTAGCATGCTGTGTCTGTAGGGTATTCATTGGTCATTTGGCATTGACTGTTTCTACATTTCTGCATAGCGGGGGGGGGGCACCTGACTGTTTCTACATTTCTACACAGGGATGGGGGGGCCCACCTGACTGTTACTATAAGTGTATGTAGGATGTTGGGGCACACCTTACACTTTTACACATTTGCTAGGACTGTACTGGTATGTCGGGTACACCATTTCAGTCTGTAGTCTTACCCATTGTGCTGGCTACAGGCATACCAGTGTACTACAGATCTTAACTTTAACTACCTACATATTAGTTTCTAACTTCCTAGCCTTCACAACTTGCATCCAACTGGCTGGCCTGCTGTAGTCTATCTGTGTATGCCTGGGGGAGGGGTTACCCATAGCGCTCATTCAGATGCCATAGTACAGCATTTGTTTGTGTTTGTCTACACCTATCCTGCTGGCTGTGACTGTTGTTGGGTATGTGCCCCCCTCCAACTGGCATGTGTGAGTCACTTACCTTGTGGGTGTCCCAGTATTGAGGGTGGTGTTGCAGGGCTGCCTATGTCGGAAGCACATAGTACACTTCCTATACATGGTTGAGCACTGGTAGTGTCATATTTGGCATCCCTATTACTGTATGTGTGAGTCGGAGAGAGGTGTCATTTCCTGGGTCCCTACTGTGTCAGTGCATGTGCTATACGTTGCCTCTTAGCCAAGGCCAGGGTATACTGGGCATCCCTCCTTCTGTCTACTGGGGCAGGCTAGGGTTGTTCCTCCCCCAAGTCACTCTGTGCCTGTGCAGGACTTGGCACTGGTGGGGGCTGTGTGGCCCTGCCCCATGCTGTTCCTGCTGCAGCTGTTTTCGCAGGATCATATTATGTTTCATGGTACATACAAGGACAATTTGGGTACAAGTAGTTGATGAGTATTGCAAGGCTCCACCAGATGTGTCCAGGCACCAGAACCGTGACTTGAGCATCCCAAACACACACTCTATTATGATTAGTGTTCGTGTGTGTGCCTCATTATGGCATTCTTGTTCGGGTGTGTGTGCATTTCTGATGGGTGTCATCAGCCATGGCTCCAGTGCGTATCCAGCATCCCCCACTAGGTGACCGTGTGGGACGTCCCCATTGGCAAATATCTGGTACAGCTGCGTCAGATGCCAGAAGTGGGAATCGTGGTAGCTTCCAGGGCAGCCAGCACACACATTCATTATATTGCCCTGGGCATCGCACACGTCCTGGCAGTTGATGGAGGGGAAGCCCTTGCGGTTGATGTAGACCTTACCCCGCTCACCTGGTGGTGCTTTCATTCATATGTGCGTGCAGTCTATTCCACCCACTACCTCAAGATATCCTGCTATTTGGTGGAAGAGACGCATATTGCTGGCCAATGCCTCAGGAGTGATGGGGAAATATACGTGCTCACCGACATGTGCTGACATGGCATCCAGGAACTGATGGAGTACCCTAGATGCTGATGCCTGTGAAATCCCCATCATATACCCAGTTGGTCTTTCAAAGGCACCTGTAGCTAGAATTCTTAGGCCTACACATACCTTGGTATCCACTGGGATGGGTTCCCCTCTGTTAGTTCTGTGTGTCAAGCATGGCCGGCACAGTCAACAATTTGCTGTAGGAGGTCCCTGTCCACCCTATAGAGCTCCACTATCTCCAGCTCATGGTAGGTTACCCTGGGTCTGTACACTCTTCTCCATCTCCTTACTGTGAGTTGCTCAGCAGCATTCACATCCTCACCACCCTCAGCCTCTTGCACATGCTGGTTTATGATACTAAAAGCAGCCCCTAACATTTTTTCTCTTGCTTTCGTTTTGTAAAATTTCCCTGTCTGTATACACCGGTGGTGCAGAGTTTTTGGGAAAAACAAGGGGGAATGGTGTTTACATAGTTTATAGTGGTGTGCTGGGCTGGGCTGGTCTGCTGCCTGTGTGATTGGCTGATTCTGATACATTTCACCTGTCAGCTAAGGTAGTTCTCCTTGATTACCTTCCTACTGCGGTTTTCCCTTTCCATTGCCTCTCTGTTTAAGCCCGTGTATACGCCGCACAAATGGAGTGCTCAAATGTGCACAGAGCTGCTTCTTCCTGGTTTAACTTCCTTCTTCTTCCTGTAAAACCCAGTGCGCGGCACACACACCTACTTACACTTTGCAAAGACTGCTAGGCAGGTTTAGACACACCCCTAGCTTAGCTGTGCTAAGGTAGGAGCAATCCCGAGCCACAGGTCTCCAATCCACTTACAGTATGCCTGACACCCCCTCCATGATGTCACCTATATCCTAGTCTTGCACCCAGCTATTTATACTCTTACACTCTTGGGACCTGCCTCACACCCTGCGAATATCTGGGATTCACTAACCTTTCCCTCATTTGCATAGGATTGCCTGCTAATGCATAGTTACATGTCCCACATTGAGCCTACCCCCTTAGCAACCATTACTCACTGGCCAGGTTGTCTTCTGCCTGCCATTGACTTGCATGGCAGAATACTGATTTTAGTTAGAATGCTTATTTTAGGTTTATTTTATGATTTCCCCCCAATCCCGTTTGCGTGCCACTGTCCTATGCTTAAACAGGCGAGATCGGCGAAAAAAAAAAAATAAAAGTTGCTTATTTTATTTTTTAAACAGTTTGCAATGCCAATGGCCTTCTACTTGGCCATTGGCATGCTTCCCCAATGATATGCAGCATTTATTTGCAGCTGTCATAGCTCCGTTTTGTAGATTGTAGAAATGTACTCTGTTACTAACCGAGTACATTTCTGCACACTGCACTCATCCTGCACAGACAGCTGCCAGCTTCCGGGATTGCATATTACCCTCATTTGCATGCTTTTCACCTGCAAATGAGGGTAATTTGCATACAGGAGCTCAGTCTGTGCAGGGTTAGTCTAAGAGCTCACATGCATGTCCCGGGAGCTCGTTCCTGGATCGCACATCGGCCATATTGACAAAAATAGCTCTTAGACTAATCCTGCATGTTCTACGGGGCTTTGTAAATCCAGGGGCATATGTTAATTGTTTACTGAATTATTTTAAAATAGAATTTATCGCAGTCCTTTTAGCAAACATGCCTCTTTCAAAAATATGAATCTTTATTATAATAACTAATCATGGATTAGATAACAGCTCATGGAACGTAGAATATTATGCACATCAGTGCTTTTCATTGAAAATGAATTGTTTGATGACTTATTTGATTTGCTATGCCTTTTAAAACCTTATAGTTGATTATATTTAGATACCAGTAATGTGGGGCACTGCTGTAGTATTTTGGACACGTATTCCATGATAAACAAAAATAAATAAATACATGCATACAAAAATAAGGTCAGATTCAGAGTATCTGCAACATTGGTTATCACTGCTGGAAGAGAACGGATTTCTTTCCTCCTCATTTGTCCACTTTACATCTTTGCATTTCACTGCAGCAAACCAGGTCTTTGAAGACTAACTTTTGAATAACAGCCATGTAGTTTGTTTGAAATGTTGATCAAAATGAGAAATCAGAACATAATGTTCAGACATGCATATATATTACTGTTCAGTCACTGACCTGGAAAGTTTTCAAAAGATTGCTCGTCTGGTATATTGCATGGCTGTTGTCAGCACCAAAAATGTGCCTGGAGATCGCATGTGTTATTCTGATGTTGACTTACTAGAACATAATTAAGGATTCTAGAAATCAGATTAACAGGTTATAAAATAATGTACACCTACTATATTGCTTCACATCATATGTGTCATACATATTTATTCTCTAATGATGTGTGTTGCCACGGTTGCAAGAACATGCGAGATGCCATGCCACAGACGGAAAACAATGGATCACAGAGGTAACATGATACCTTTTATGGGTTCAATACAGGTTTTAAAGAACAGCTTTTCAAGTTTTCAGAACAGCAAGAGTTCTTTGTTAGGAGGTAATAAATTATAGATTAAAGATATACATAATATCTTAAAACTTCACTTCTGTGTGGAAAAGGAGACAGAGTATACCATTTTTTATGTTAAGTAAAGTAAATTTATAAAAATATCAGAATGAGGAAAACATTTTAGTGCTTATCTTAGATGGTTAGGCTTATAGATAGATTAGGTTCATAGATTAGTACTAAGCTAACTGCCCTTGTGAGCCATTTTAAGCTTAGCCAATTATCCCTTGTGAGACTCAAACCCTGCACCTTGTGTTTGTAAGACAGACACTTTAACCATTAGGCCACCCTCCCAACCCAAATGTGTGTATGCATGTCCCAATGAATATGTTAAACTGAGACCTTAGATGGAAAAGTTTTTATTTTATTTTATTTTACATTTGTTAATGAGGTGAGAGTCTTGGTCCAAGGATCCTTTTATTTATTTATATATTTGACATTTGTGACTGAGCTACAGTTCTTTTTCAGTGGAGGCCTGGGGATAAAAGTTCCACAATAGTGTATAGTAATTTTGCAAAAGAATAAACAATCAACAATTTGTACAAAAATACAATAAAAAGAGAATAAAATATTGAAAACACTTATTCCCAAACAATAATGCTGCTAATTGACAATGTATAGAGTTTGCTTAAATAGATATAAAAACTTTACAAGAAATTAAATGTAAGAAATACAGAATTTGAAAAGGTTCAGAAAGAAGGTGTAAGGTGATAGAGTTATGGAGAGTTTTAGCAATAAAATGAGAAAAAGTATAGGAGCCGGAGAGGAATTATAGCAGCCAGAAGTAGATCAATTTAGAGGATGTAAGGAGAAGAGAAGTAATGAGGTTGTAGTTCGAAAGGTTAGGGAGACAGATTTATGAATGTTAGGAGAAGAAAGTTCAAGCAGTGATTTTACAGTGACATGTGCGATTGTTAAGTAGATATTCTTTGAGAGCTTTTTTAAATTCATGTGTGTGTGTTATTTTTCTGATGGTCAAAGGAAGCTTATTCCATGATAGGGCAGGAGTGTAGCTATATAGGTTTAGGCCTACTGATCTTGTAGGTTTATATATATCCAGGTGTTGTTGATCATTGCTCCTGAGGTTTCTAGCTGGGGAGCAGAGAGAGAGGTAAGAGAGGAGATGCTTGGGCAAAAGGAGGATTTATAAAGAATGGATGAATAATAGGAAGTTGAGAGTATAGTAGTTGGTTAGGGAACTCTAACCAATTTAAAGCCTTAAGAGACTGACAGTGATGAGAGTAAGAGGTATGATTAGCAGCAAACCTAGCTATTTTGTTGTAGGTGGCTTCAAGTTTAGCAAGAAGACCAGTGTGTAGGTTAATTAAGATTTGTGAACTATAGGGGCGACTAGGGAGAAATTGAGCATAAGTAAGACAAGTACAACAGTCATTTGTTAGGAACTTTTTATTTCTGTAGAATAAACCAAGTTTTTGGTGAGTTTTCCTTATACAGTACTCACAAAGATAGTCACTGCTTGAATAAATGGAATGCTGAATAAACCCAAAATCAGACAACTACACAAAACAGCTTCCAGCGCACCAACCATAGGCAAGAAGGTTCACACTTGGTATACAAAACACAGCTTTAATAGATAAAATACAACTCAAATAGGTAAGCGCTTTCGTGGTAATAACACACCACTTCATCAGACCTGTAACATTTCAAAGTGAATAGATCTATATATATAGATTCAATTATTCAACTGCTATACCAATCACATCACATCACAGCTCTCATTAATCAATTAAGAACAACTTCTAGAGACTGTTTAACCCTTGCTAGTCTGGCAAATAGTCTTAACATTTGGACTTAAAATAACTGATTATAAAAGACTGTTTATAAAAACATACAAGAACATCAAAAATTCACAAAATAGTTAAACATTTTTTATAGCTAAAATTCAAGAAAAACTTCTGCATTAAGACTACATAAAATTGTGATATGTTACAAAAGTCAGTTATTTAAATTAACTTCTATTTCTCAAAATGGGCTTCAAGGCTATTCTAATTTCTATCATTAAGCCCACCTCCCCTATCTGCCCTTAGCCTTATGATCAATCTAGTTTCTGAGGTTTCTGTACAAATTATCAAACCCCCCCCTCTCTCATTCTCTAACACTTGTTCAAGCGCAAAGAATCTAAATATATGTGTGGAATTAATGCTGGATACATGTCTGGCTAGGGCATTTGTATGGGCACCTTTCTTAATGTTTAACAGATGTTCACGTATCCTAAATCTCAATTTTGTGCTTGAACAAGTGTTAAAGAATGAGAGAGGGGGTGATTTGATAAATCATACAGAAACCTCAGAAACTAGATGGATCATCAGGCTAAGGGCAGATAGGGGAGGTGGGCTTAATGATAGAATACCCATGAAGCCCATTTTGAGAAATAGAAGTTAATCTTGTAGAAACAGCAAACAAACAAAGCAGAGTCCAAACTGATCGATATAGATTTATTAATAAAAAGGTTAGCGCTTTCGGGTGAAACCCTTCTTCAGACAAATTTTACATTCATTAAAACATCTTATATGTAGTTAAAACTCTATCAGTTAAAATTGAAACACCCAATCATTTCTTGTGTTTAACTCGCCTTCTTTTTAAAGGGGCAGAGTTATTCAGTCCTGGTGGATTATCAGCAGCTAATTGTATAATCCATTTAAGTTCTACATATTCTGTATTATTGACAACATCATCCCCCCCTTTACCCATATTAACAATGTGCAAGACCATAAAGGAAACAACATGATCTGGAAAAGCTGAAACATGCTGATATAAAGCATTACATTCATCTTTTAATCTAATAGATGACAAGTGATTCAATATTCTTGTTTTCAGCTTACAGTTAGTTTTTCCTACACAGAAACTGTAAAAATTGTGCAGAATCTTTCAGAATTCTAGAAAAGTGCTCAAGAAAAACTTTTAACTTCTCCTCCACCCACATGGATAGGTGTTTTGTTACCCACCCCCGCCCTGAGACTATGGGTCTCATGGTTGGGGGTAGGGTGTTTTTATGCATTTTGGGCAGAGCTTTAAAGAGAGGAATCACTGGATGTTCAATAAAAAAGAATGCATACAGATCATCATCTAATAAATCATTGTCCCTCAGAACCTTAAGTCTATTGGTAACTTTACTTATAAAATATTTAAGCATCAAAGGGGAGAAAAGTGAATAGGCATTAACGTCATTGACTAATATATTTAATGATTAAATATAATCTGCTGTGTCCATGACTGTAACTGCCCCCCCCATCAGCCAGTTTGATAACCAGCCTTTCATCATTCATCAAATCTGTCAATGCTCGTCTTTCTACAGATGTCAGATTATTAAATCTACATGGGGCATCATCAAAGTAAAGCCTAATATCATCCTCACAAGTTTTTAAAAACATTCGTGCAGTAGGGTGCATCGCTGGAACAAAAGTACTCGGATGTCTCAGTCCTTTGCTGTGTGTTTTACCTGTCCCAAACATATCACTTAAAATAACATTTTGCCCATACATATATACATCAAGTATCACCTCACTAAGTACAGATGCCCTACTGGGCACAAATAAAAGTCCTTTGCTCAAAACATTAATTTGTTCACTAGATAGTTGTACACTAGATATATTAAAAACATTGCAATTACGAACAGTAGTCAGTTCATGATTTTCTGTCGCTTCACTTCTCTCTGTGCAGAACGACCTCGCCTGTGTTCTGGTTTCTTCCTCACCAGTACCGGAAAGGATGGAAAAGTCAATGAGCTGCTTGTTGTTGCTAGTAAAGAAAAGGGAGTCTTCGGTCTCGCTCCCGTATTGGCAGTTGTCTGTGTATTCATATGATTGACTTCATCAACCTTAGCCAAGGATCCAGGTCTACTATGGTCGTCCATAGCAACTAGAGAAGCATCGGCTGTCACTGGTACAGCTGCTTGAGCAGTATTAAGCTGCTCATTTACAATATGGGAATGTACTAAGGGTTGAACATGTACATTATTCATATGTGAATCATTTCTACCCACTACGCTTGGATCAGCTCTAGCGGGTTCACGCAACCAAGTAAAAATGCAACCAGACAAAAAGTCATGATAGTCTCTTTGAATCTTTTTCATTATAGTCTGCTGCAACTTATTCTCAAAAAATGTTAGATTGTTCAGCACCTCTGTAATTTTTGCAAATGTAAGGCAGTTGTATAGTGTGACTGTAAGTTATTTTGTAACTCTTTGACCTCACCACGAAGCTCTTCTTCAACAGGTGGAAAAAAACTCAATGAGAAAATTCATGTAGCGGAGACTAGTGTCTATATTAATAAACTGCCATCTGGCTAGCAATTCAGGGAAAATATCCCCCTGTGTTGGCATGCATAGTACCCATCCTGACTTATTCCTTGCCTGCAGTGATTTTTCCAGCTGTACACTAACAAGAAGCCAGGTAGCAGTTATTCAGATTTACTTATCACCGTGACCATATTAAGTCTGGATTACAACTTTTGAAAATGAAGTCATAATTTCTTAACAGCTACAGAATAACATACTAATGGAGAAATTAATTTTCAAATGCAGCCAAGGAAAGAGTATAGATGCATCAAATAAATGAAATGCTTATTGCCATGCCAAAGTATCAACAAAAAGTGACAACCTTCTCCATTATGTGGCTCCACAATAAAAAAAAAAAAATAGATTTACCATCAAATGGGCAAAGACTCAAGAAGGATGATAGCTGCGGGTAACTCCCAGAAAAGTAACAACAACAAAAAAATAAGGATAAAAAGAAGAAAGCGACCAGCAATTACCAACATGTAAAATATTTAATATAAATCTCAGCACTTCAGTAAAAACCTTCAAAGAGTACAAAAATCCAATCCCACACATCCAATATAAATACACACCCCAATAAAACAATTAGTCAAGTAAAACAAAAATACCAAGAAAGAAACAAATAAGAAAACACTTTAAATTAGAAGCCTCCAATTGCATTCAAGATTAAGTCCCTGAGGGTATAAAGTGCCATATTTAAGTATAAAAATACTCTCTTTATACAACAGTTTCTTAATAAGCACTCGATCTGAGCAAAAATCAACATGCACTTTCTCCAAAATAGTGACTTTTAAACCAGACTGATCAGCACTGTGGGCCTTCATACAATGTTTTACTACAGGACTATTTTCCTTTTGATTCCTAATGTTCTCATGTGTTCCTGAACCCTTAATTTAAACTTACATTTACTTTCGCCTATATACACCAAACCACAAGGACACTGAAGGGCATACATAATTCCTTCTGTATTACAACTAAATTTATCAGAGGGAGAGAAAAATTGGCCATTAATTACTGAAAATGTTCTGGTAACATGACTACAAATACTACATCTCTTACAGGGAAAAGTGCCCAGTAATATGTAAAGAAATACCATTAATAATACTAGAAGTGGGCCATTGAAAGTGACTGTGCACAAGAATGTCACTTAAATTCCTGCCCTTTACATGAGGCAGAATAACATTAATTAAATCTTAACAAAAAAATTCCAATAATATTTAACTAGATCAGTCACTATAGCACTAAAAACACTAAATGTAGTTACAAAATATGTTTGACCAGAATCTCTGTCATGATGGGCATTATAATCCATTCTATCTAAATAATGGGTATGATTAAATGTGCCACTATCAAAACTAACAACAGTCTTGTCTACAGCTCCCCTAACCAAATCTTCACTGCAGCCCCTAGAAATAAAGATGTGACACATTTTTGGCCCTCATTATAAAACACATTATCATCATTACACAACCTTCTCAATCTTAAACATTCACCATATGGGAGAGAGGCAATAGTGTGAGGTTCATAGGTTCATAGGTTCATAGGTTAGTACTAGGCTAACTGCCCTTGTGAGCCATTTAAAGCCTAGCCAATTATCCCTTGTGAGACTCAAACCCTGCACCTTGAGTTTATAAGGCAAACACCTTAACCATTATGCCACCCTCCCAACCCCAGGATGGCAGCTACTGCCAACCAAAAATGTATTACCCTCATCACCAAATTTTCTATGAATAGAAGTTAGTAGCAAATTTGCTTCACTTAATTCTAAATTAATATCCAAAAAATGAGATCTGTCTACCCACTTGTAGGCCATCAAATGTCAGTCTGAATCTATTATGTTGAATATCATCAAAAATGAATGCACCACAGTATGACCACCTTTACATACAAAAATAAGATCATCAATAAATCTATAATATCGAATAACATACTTCCTAAAAAAATCATTTTTATATAAGTATTCCATGTCATATAAACCCATCATACAATTCGTATAAATAGGGGCAAAAGATGCCCCCATGGCTGTACCACAAATTTGTTTACATATGTGTTTATTAAAAACAAAATAATTATTAACCAAACAAAAATTAAATAATTCAACAACATAACTAGACCCAGGACTGTTGCCTATAAAATATTGAACCGCCTCCAACCCACATTTATGTTGGATATTAGTATAGAGACTGACCACATCTATACTAATGAAAAACATATCATTAGTAATTTCTAAATCAGATATTTGGTCTAAAAAGTCAACACTATCCCTGATATATGATGGAAGTTTCATCACAAAAGGCAACAAAAGTTCATGTAATAGCAGGCCTATGTTAGATAAAAAATACTTCCTTGCCAAAGCTATGGGTCTGCCTGGAGGATTAAATTTGTCTTTATGTATTTTAGGAAGACAAAAAATGTAGCCAACTCTCCATCACATGATTTAAACTTCTTATCTATATCAGAACATGAAAAGTAACCTAATCTCAAACTCTTTTGTAATAACATTTCATATTCTAAAACAGCATTTTCATACTCTTTTATATTACTCTTCTTATATGTCTCTGAATCCTGCAAATGTAGCATACACAAGTGAAAATATTGGTCAACATCCATAATAACTATTTTACCACCTTTATCAGATGGTTTGATTACAATGTTTTCATTTTTAGCTAGCAATTGCAGCTCCTTCCACTCCTGAATGGTTAAATTATATTTAATTTCATACTTGTTGCCCATAAACTTATTGTATGCTTGTATATTGCAAAATTAAGAGCATCAGCAAATTGTTTAATCCCTTCGTGTTCACAAGGAGGCATAAAATCACTTTTACACATAATCTTACGAGTATCAAATAAACTGTAAGCATAGACATCAGGAAACCCATCAGAAACATCTTCAACTTCAGAAAAACAGGAATAAAAACTATCCTCAAAATCATCACTAGAATGCTGGCTCACAAAATTACTCATAGAATGCTTAATCTGTTTATCAGAAAAATAGAATTTTAAATGCAATTTTTGACACAGTCTAAAAACATCACATTTCAATTCATATAATCGGGGTATAACAGTTGGAATGTATTTTAACCCATAATTAAGCACCTTGGATTGCAAAGCTGTTAAAGTCACCTTAGAAATGTTGTGCACAAATTCATTGTCCAGTAACTTAATACCATTGGCTCTTCTTATTCTGTCATGTACCATCCCTCGTTGTATTTTCCTCTAGCTGAAAATGACCCCTTTTCCTCTGTATAGGTCGCTCAACTGGCCTTCCCTGGTTGTTTTGAAATTCATTATTGAATCTCGAAGGATTCAGGGGAGCCAGTAGCACTGGAAAATGCTCCTCTTCCCTCTCCGCCAAACTGGAAGCCCCTGATATGTCAGACACAAAGGAGATATTCTTAGAAGTAGCAGGAGATTTTTTTAAATTGGAACAACCATCCCTATGCAATGAACTCCGTTTCTGCCACAAGAAAGCACGACCACCTTCATAGTCTCTAAGGTCTCGTCTCAATTTGCCATTTTAACGTTCAATAAGGACGTTCTCATAATTCCTGAGATGCTCATTAATTTCTGCCAAGTGTTTATCCAAAACACTAGGGCAACAGATTTAGACAGTTATCACCCCTTAACTTATGTTTTACAGTGTCATGATCAATTAGAATGGAAACCCATTCAAGAGCACAGTGCTGTGCCGCTGCTAACCATGTCTTAGAAAAAGTAACATCTCATTCATCAGACATATTAAAAAGGGTGGAAGGGGTTTTAACCGCTCTCAAACCCCTCAGTGTTATATCCAGGTTGACATATCTTTGCAGACCCAAGATATTGTAGTGGGTCACTGTTTCTTATATAATAGATGCTCTATTTTGTCCAGTAAAGCTCCTGATTCTCCTGGCAAAAGTGTACGAACGTGCTCACCAACTTTAGAAAAAGGGTTATTAACTCTCATCCTTCGATCCTGTTCAAATCTAACCATGAAATTGAGTGAGGTAGATGAAGAAGGGGTGCCTGAGGAACAGTTGCCTCTAACATTAGCTCTAGCCATAGAAACACCATTGGCAGTATCCGCATGAGTTACAAAACTATCCAAGGTTCATTGTGAATTATCCACCACATCAGCCCTCAAAATACGAGGTATACTAAGTGTTGGTTCGCAAGCCATAACAAGATAAAATAACAACAACAAAGAAAATGAGGATAAAACAGAAGGAAATGACCAGCAGCTACCAACACAAAAAATAGATATAAATCTTAGCGCTCCCGGAAAAGTCTCTCTTTAAGGAAGTGGTGTTACAGTAGTAACCTGCAACTTTCACTCTTCCTGAGTCTTTGAGTGTCATCCTGAGTAACAAATTTAATAGACTGAGCAGGTCTTGCTATATGTTATGCCAAATTAACTAACATTAGGCATTATGAAGAAACACCTAGCTTAAGAATATTATATATGCATGAACACATTGACAGGGGAGTGAGTCCTGCAGAACAGGTGAAAACAATTGTGTCTCAACACATTTTATTAGGCTGCCAAGATATTACAAAATTATATGTATAGATTATGGGGAAAAAAACTGCAATGCCACAGATGGGAGAACAGGACAAATGCACACTGGGGCATACTATCATAATTTTTTTTCCTCTGGGGTGCAAGGATTTGAAAGCCAAATGGGCAGGGGGGGTTGTTCTCTTCTAGAAGGCTGTACAACCTCCACCTTTGGAAAATAATGTAGTGGGTAGGATGATCTGCCTGAACTACTTGTACTTATGAGTTATGTTCAGCCAATAGATTTGCTGATTATAACTGTGCTGTTTATAACAATTTCCTACCTTTGCAGATTTAACAGCATGACATGGACCCTCTTAAAAGCATATTTACACTTTTGGAGAATGAATTATTTACTACTGAAAGTTGTGGAAATATATACATACATATAAATAAATAAATTAATTAATTAATATATATATATATATATATATATATATATATATACACACACACACACACACACACACACACACACACACACACACACACATATACACATATATCTACTTTAGAAAAAATATAGAATGTAGGGGTGGAGTAAGGGCAATCAAGTTATTTTTCTGTAGAGGGGTATTGTTTTATGCTCACTTCATAAATGAACCCTATGAGACCACTAAGAAACTTTCAGAGCGGGAGAATATCTGATTATTTCATTAAATGCAATCAATATTCTTTAAAAAGTATTGTGGCATAAATGAGATATTTAATAAAATAATTTTAATGATAAAAAAGGTAATGATATAGCTTTGAAGCACCTGTATTTTTGCTTCCAGCTACTTCCTTTATTAGAGTGTGTGTGTGTGTGTGTGGGGGGGGCATCAGTGGTAATTAAATAAGATGTAAACACTCAAGGTATGACCTGAGCTTTTCTCGCCCTGCCTCCACTGAAAACAGGTACCATTGCTCTGTCCTACTTTCTTGCTAAACAAATATCAATCAATCAATCAATCAATCAATCAATCAATCAATCAATCAATCAATCACCAGTTTGAGGACTATATTCAGACAAGTCTTTAGAAGCAAAGTGCACCACTTGATGTACAGTTGCCTGTTGCTAGCTCATTACCTTACCTAGGCCTCCTTCAACTCATAAAGGAATGAACAAGACCTAACCTCAGGTCCTCCAAACACTCCACATTAGACTGGATTATTTCAAACATATCAAACTCCATCTTCAGCATAAAGATTCTGCCACCATTGCTAAGTGACCACTGCCCAATCACCTTTAAAATTAACCACCCTATAAAACTAACACCAATACTAAAAGCCTTCAGAAACCAGAGTTGCACAAATATTGACAAACTCGGGACCTTTCTCACAGCCCACAACCGGAACTAGATGCACTTCTTACATGACCCTGTTACAGTACATGTAAGCCTGACTAGTTTTCAACTCCACCTGTGAGACAAATTCTTCCTATTTATCCAGTAGCTTTATAAACCCAACAAAACTAAAAGGCTATCCACTGAACTCAAAGAACGTTTAGCTCTAAGAAAGGAAGCGTAGAAAAAATGGAAACAGACCTCCCACAACTAACAACAGCACCTCCTTTATAGTCTTCAGTAGCCTAGTCCAGACGTTCATCAGAAGGCATGAAAGAAATCTCCAAATGAAGAAACAAATTACCCTACTGCATTTCCCCCAAACACTTTTGGAAAGTGGTTATCCTACTTACAGGAAGAAAACCTCCTCATGATATCCTGTCTATAAACACCAGTCAATGTTGTACAGCAAAACTTTCTCCAGACAATTTCTTTAAAGAATTTAGCAAGCTCCCATCAATACACATCTCCTATGGATCTTTCATTGCCCGCCCCACCACCATTCATTCCCCTCTTCCACTTCAAATGCATACATCCCAAAGAAGTCTCTATTCTACTTGAAAATACCCCTCCTGTATTTGACGACATAACCCCCTGATTCATATATCACTGCAGACATCTATGTCTTTCTCTCACCCACATATATAATCTATGTCTCGTCTAAAGCAAACCAACCCAAAAGATACCTCCTATTCTGTTCAACATCTACCCTCCCAATCCTGATCAAATTTCTTAAAAAGATAGTCTACACCAAACTCCCCCTCTATATCCAGCAGTACGACCTGTTCCAAACAACATAGATTCTGGTCTGAACAAAGTGCTATGACAGCACTTTGTTCTCTAACTGATGGTAACCTGCTAAACTCTGATAGTGGTCTCCTTACACGTGTACCCTATTTATAGACCTGACAAAGGCATTTGACCTCATTGACCACTATCTCCTCCAAAACAAATTAATTGAAATTGTGATCAGTCCAGACGCTGTTCCCAGAATTAAAAATGTCCTCACTGACAGAGGCTTCAAAGGCAAAATAGGATCCTCCCAATCAGAATGTGTACCTCTTACCAAAGGAGTACCAACAAGAATACTTTCTTGCCACCCTCTTCTCCATATTCATTAAAAAATTCCTTATAACCACCCCCAGCTCCCACTTATCCTCTATGCTGATGATATACTCATTTACTGATCAGGTCACTCACACTAACATTAAATATCAACTCCAGTCACACTAAAGTGAGCTCTGCCAATGACTCAAACCATAAACTACTTCTGAAACCTACTAATACCAAAACTATGCCTTTTGGAACTCCACAAAAAATTACCAGGATCCTGACTCTTTAACTGTCTTTGACCTATACATCCATTCCATACAGATAGCCTACACCTTCAAATTCCTAGGAATGTGGCTTGATTAGTTACTAAAGTTCCATTTCCAAATAGACAAACTGAGAGCCAAATAAATTCCTTCCTCTTCTGAGTCAAAAAGATCTCCCCCTTTTCTATCCCAACCAGCCAGAGCAATCAATGGCAAAGGAGTTCTCCTTTCTCAACTTGAATATGGGCTCCCAATTTTTGTTTCTATCTACAAGAAAAACATGTTCACAGTCCAGACTGTCTGATAGCATCTGCTGATTCATTACAAACTCATCTTTCTATGAACACCACTGTATCACCCTTGGAAAGGCAAAATGGCTACCCATAAAACAATGATCGATCTAACCTACGTTTAGGATCTCAACCCTAGAAACTACTCCCAAACCACATAGTTACTTCCTTTGCAGTAAGACTTCACAAAAAACCTCCTCATGCATCCTGAGACACTGCTCATAAGCCACGCCAACTCTCATTATCCCTAGAACCAAACTCCACAGCACTGCAGATGTTTTCTCCTCTCAGGCACCTACTCTTTGGCAAGCTCGCCCCATGGACATTTATGAAATTCACACTTATTCCAAATTTGGAATGCATTTCAAAAAGTACTTCTTCATCCAAGCCTAATGTTTCTCCATCAACAAATGACATATCACATAAACTATCTCCTTTGAGTCTTTTCTCCTCTCTCATGATTCATTGAAGATTGGCCCACTTTAAAAACTAATGTATATATTGTACATTACACTCTGTTTGATTGTACATTGAACTATGCTTGTTCACTATAATGTATGTACAGAGCTTTTTCCTACTGAGCTATGTTATCATTTACATTTCTGTATTTTTGCTTGTGAAATATTTTGTATTTTACCAAAGATGAGCCTAAAATACATCAGTACTGATGAGTGCAATACCCCAGTAAACAAATATAAATAAATACATAACTACACACATATATACACGCATGTGTATACACATTATATATATATATATATATATATATATATATATATATATATATATATATATATATACATACATTAATAAATAAATACATTGAATAAGTAAATAAATACCATTTAATGATACAGATCCTATACTCAATACCCCTTTTTATTTGTAAAATATATAACTCTTAGATATGGTCTATTGTATCAATCACTTTAAACTTAACTCTAGAGTAAGTATGTCAAGGAAAATTTACATGACATTAATTATTTGTACAACTTTAAAAGACTTTAAAAGACATTTTAAAGGGTCCAGTGTTCATTCCATAGAATAATTTTAAACTATTGAACAGTCCATATAGCTGCTTTGTTAATGATTTTCTGTATCTACAGACTTTAACAAGATTATTTGCGATGGACATATGATCTTTTTTTTGAGATTGTCCTTGCTGTATTACAAATTCACCTAGACATACAACTTGAGTAGTCTCTCTGTCTGCAACTCATTGCTATTACAGTTCTCACAGATTCCATTTTCTTGTGCAGGACTAGTTCTGACATTTAGGTTTATAGGTTCATGCTAGGCTTTTGATCAAGAAGATAATTCATAGTATAGTCTCAAGATCTCAGTTCATCAGTGTCCTGCAGCACGAATAACTATTACCTAACTTCATCCCTTTTCAAACAGGCTTTGAAGGGACAGACTAGGATGAATTTTCAGTTTCCCATTCATCAGACTGTGCATAAAGAGGACCAGGGAGCTACTCTGCTTTACATTTAAGAGAAGTCTATTCCATAAAAGACATTTTTTTGAGAGGGATAGCTATCTCAACAACATATCATACTGATGGTTAGTTGCTTTGAGCAGGTGTTTTAAGCTGATGTTTATTGTGTGGATGAGTAGGAGATAACATAGGACTGGTCCTTCAAGACTTTGTAGGTGAGGTAGAGGTCCCCTTCAAAAAACTGTAGGGAAACAAAAAAGAAAGTGTTTTATAGTGGTCTGTGTCACACAAAGAAAACATAATTTTGATCCACTTATGGAAGAGACATTGCAGTTGATTTAAATGTTTAGACATGCACATAGTGATAAGTGGCACTCCATTCTAAATTTGATAAGGGATGTGTAGAGAGGGCTAACATTTTTTCTTGCCCTGGAAGATATATACATTGTGCAGTGATATTCACAGCAGGTAGCAGCACTATATCAGCACATTTGTCCATGCATACACTGTGCAGTGATGTACACAGCAGGAGACAGCTCAGTATCAGCACCTTGGGCCATGCATACATTATATAGTGATGTACACAGCAGAAGGAAGTACAGTATTAACACCTTGGGCAATGCAAATACTGTGCAGTGATGTGCACAGCAGGTGGCAGCATAGCACCAGCACTTTGGGCCATGCATATGTTGCATACTGATTTACACTGTAGGTGGTAGCACAGTATCAGCATATTGAATCATCTATACATTGTATTGTGATATACACAGCAGCGGACAGCACAGTATCAGCACCTCAAGCCATGCATACATTGTACAGTGATGTACATAGCAGGAGGCAGCACAGTACCAGCACCTTAAGACATGTATATATTATGCAGAGATGAGCACAGCAGAAGAAAGCTCAGTATCAGCACCTTGAGCCATGCATATATTGTGCAGTGATGTGCACAGCAGGATGAAGCACAGTATCAACACCTTGGGCCACACACACACACACACACATTGTGCAGTGATGTACATAGCAGGAGGCAGCACTGTGTCAGCACCTTGGGCCATGCATACACTGTGCAGTGATGTACACAGCAGGAGGAAGTACATTATTAACACCTTGGGCCATGGATACACTGTTCAGTGATGTACACAGCAGGAGGAAGTACATTAACACATTGGGCCATGCATACACTGTGCAATGATGTACACAGCAGGTGGCAATACAGTATCAGCACCTTGTACCATGCATACATTGTGTAGTGATATATACAGCAGGGGGCAGCACAGTATTAGCACCTCAAGCCATGCATACATTGTGCAGTAATATACACAGCAGGTGGCAGCACAGTATCAGCACCTTGGGCCATACATACAGTGTGCAGTGATGTTCACAGCAACTGGGAGCACAGTATCAGCACCTTGGGCCATGCATAAACTATACAGTGATATATACAGCAGGTAGCACCACAGTATCAGCACCTTTAGCCATGCATACATTGTGCAGTGATGTACACAGCAGGAGGCAGCACATTATCAGCACCTTGGGCCATGCATACATTGTACAGTGATAAGCACAGCAGGAGGCACAGTATCAGCACCTTAGGCCATGTGTACATTATGCAGTGATGTGCACAGCAGGAGGCAGCACAGTATGAGCACATTTTGCCATGCATACATTTTGCAGTGATAAGCACAGCAGGATGCAGCATAGTATGAGCACATTTGGCCATGCATACACTGTGGAGTGATATACACTGCAGTAGGCAGGACAGTATCAGCACCTTGGTCTATGCATAATTTTGCAGTATTGTGCACAGCAGGAGGCAGCACATGTTAACACCTTGGACCATGCATATATTATACAGTGATGTACACAGCAGCAGGCAGCACAGTATCAGCAATTTGGGCCATGCATACCTTGTGTATTGATGTCTTTCTTGTCAGCAGTACCTAACACAGAAACTTTTCTAAGTAACAGCATTTGTGAGTCACTTTCAGTATATCTACAAAATTATGTTATTATTTATTATGTCACTGATAAGGTACAGTTGTGCAAGTTGAACTTATTGTAACAGTAGACGTTCAAATGATCACTGCTGCAGTAGTCTTACCTATATGGATTATATCCTGCAAATGATATGCAGCTTGAAATGAGATGATTAAAAGACAAGTTTGTGCCCAAAGCCTTTCAGAGCTTTCCTGCCAGCATAGAGAGGGAGTCTAAGCACTTAAAGCACAAGTCCATGAATAACATAAAATAAATGTCCATACCCTAGTATAAAAAAACACACCAAAAACAAGAGGGATGGAGGGAGAGAGCAGCTACTGTTCCAGTGATCATTCAAACATCTACTGTTATGTTAAGTTCAACTTATACAACTGTACTGCGCTCTTCATATTGATCATTGCTGCAGTAGCCTTAACTATTTGGGTAGATTACTATAGCTAACTATATTTGGGAGGTGAAAAGAGAAGGGTCTAGGAGCCACTGGTGAATGGTCCTAACAAAGCATGATCTAGACCTAGAGAAGGAATCAAGCGCATAGAGCTTTTTAAAACTATGTACAGAGGGCCAAGTAGCAACTTCTAGAATACTTCTGGAATCCACCCTTTTCCAAAAAAACATAGAAGAAGCCATAGTCCTTGTAGAGTAGCCCTTGATCCTGCTTGAAATAGATTTGTCATGGTGAGTATAACAAAAGGTACAACCATTTGTAAATAGTCTGTTTTGATAAAGGTTGTCCATTCTTTTTACATTCACATGACAATGAACAATTGATCTGAATACCTGAAAGATTTATTTCTGTCAAGAAAGCATCTGAGTTATCATTGGATATCGAAGGTATGGGGTATCCTTCCTCCCTCATTTTAGGCTCAGGAAAGAGAATGAGGAGATGGATATTTAGCTTAAAGTAAACTCATACCACTTTAGGCATAAAAGAATAAGTTCTTAAAGAAACACAGTTCCTATGCAAAACAAGGTAAGGCTGACTCACCATAAGAGCTCGCAGCTCATTTACCCTTCTTTCAGTGGTCAGAGCAACCAGTAAAACTGTTTTCCATGTTAAGAACTTCAAGTCAGCCAGATTTGTTAGTTCAAATGGACCGAGTGCCAATTCCTCTAATACAAAATTAAGATCCCATGCAGGGGCCACCAGTTTACTTGGTGGCTTCTTATGGAAAACCCCTTTCAAAAACATTTTGAAATGTGACTGCCTTGGAAGAGGAGGATCCAAGGGCAGACATGCTGAAATGGCCGATAAATGAACCTTGATAGAGGAATAATAAAGGCCATAGGACAGTAACTTACACAAATATTTCAAATCAGAGAACAACTAGCCCTGAAAGGGTGCTGGTTATGTTGTTGGTATCAATTAGAAAACGTTTTCCATTTGCCAATATATGATTTTCTAATAGCAGGCTTTCTTGCCTCCATTAATACCTGCTATATGTCCTTAGAAAACAGGTGTCCAAAAGGAATTAAGACCCTATCATCCAGTTGGTCAATTGCAGATGACCAGGATGCATTAAAAAACCCTGTTCTTGTGTTAGTAGATCCATTCCTTGAGGAAGCTTGTGGTAATTGCCCTTGGCCATTTCCAAAAGAAGGTAGAGCCATGGTGCCTGGGCCAGAAGGAAGTCACCACAGTGATCTTGGAGTATTCCTTCAGTATCTTTAAAAGCACCCTGGATATTAGTGAAATGGGTGTAAAGGCATACTGAAATATTCCCGTCCAAAGAAAAGAAAAGGCATCTGTCTTCCAGACCTTTTTGCATGGAGTCCTGGAACAGAATTTTGCCAGCTGACTGTTCAAAGAAGGTGCAAAGAGAACTACTTAAGGAACTCTCTACAGGTGGATCAAATCTTAGAAACCCCAGATCTAGTTTCCATTCATGAGGGTCTGCCCTAGTCCTGCTCAGCTTGTCTGCCACACAATTGTGCTCTGAAGGAAAGCAGGATGTCTGTTGAATATATAATTTTCTAATAATCGGCCCCAGGGCCGATAGCCTAGTACCTACATATGAATGAGATTGTGATGTGAAGCTATATCCTAAGCTAACATGGATAATTTGCAAAGGGGGTATGACCTGGTTCCCCCTTACTTGTTGATGTGCCACACACTGTGGTATTGTCTGTAACTACTTGAAGAGGTCCTGGAGAACAAAGATGGTTCAGACAATCAATTGCCTTGATCAAGCTGCACAAATGCACTGTGTTTGCATCTGTCTATGGTGTCCCACATCCCTTGCACTTTTATGTCTCTTGAAACCTCTGTCCAAGCAAAGTCTAAAGCATCTGTGGTGACTGGCTGCTTTGGAGCAGGGAGGGAGAAGGGGAGACCTTAATTTAAGGATATGTGTTGTCTCAACCAAGTGATTTCTCCTCTGACAAACCCCAGTACTGGGATTTGGATCCCAGGAACTACAGCCCTATCAGTCTGATGAGCCTGATCTGCAAGGCCATGGAACATATTATCATGGAATTTATAAACAAAGACATTGGCAACCTTCAAACACTGGACCCCATGCAGTTTGGGTTCGTGAAGGGCCGATCTTGTCTCCTGAACCTGACTGACTTCTTCAAATCAGTCTCCAGAGCCATGGACAAGGGTAAGGTTGTTCACACAGCCTATCTGGACCTCGCCAAGGCCTTCAACACCATCCCCCACTCTGGAATCATAGATAAACTTACTAAGATGTGCTTAATCCCTACGTCACTTGATGGGTTGCCAACTGGCTTACTGATAGAACCCGCACTGTAAAAGTAGCCGACTCCATATCCAGCTCCAGACAAGTAACAAGTGGAGTACCTCAGGGTTCAGTCCTGGAACTGCTCTTGTTTGTCATCTACTTCTCTGAAGTACAGGCCAACACTAAGGGACTCTGGCTAACAAAGTTAGCAGATGACTGCAAACTGGGAGCCATTACTGAAACCCCAAATGATGTGAATATTCTACAAAAGGACCTTACAGAAACATATGCTTGGTGCCAGAGCCATGGGCTCAAGCTCAATGCCAAGAAATGCATAGTTATCCTCTTTGGGAAAAAACATGCACCCTTGAATTACCACATAGGTGGCAGTACACTAAACACCGAAAGTGTGATAAGAGACTTAGGGACACAGGTGGACAGTGGTCTCACCTTCGATAACCACATCACAACAGTCAGGAAATCCTTCTATGTGACACACCTCATCAGTAAAGGCTTTTCATCCCGAAAAAAGTAGGTCATTGTCCCACTGTACTCATCCCTCATTAGACCCATTATAGAATACAACACCCCATTTGGTATGTACCTCTCAAGACATCTGCAACAACTGGAAAGGCCAGAGAAATGCCTCACTAAAAGAATCACAGGCCTAAAGCAGATGCCTTATGCTGACCATCTAAAAAAACTCCAGCTATACTCTGTCGCATATCGTCTACTCAGTGGCGATCTCTGCTTAACTTACAAGGCCATGTCAAACCCAGAGCTGTTGGACATGTTACACTTAAAGAAATCCTAATCCCTCAGAGCCACACGCTCCAGGGATCTAAACCTTGTCATCACAATGAACAAAACATGCTGGAGGGATAGGTTCCCAACCCAGAGACTCCCCAGACTTTGGAATAGACTGCCCATACATGTCAAGTAGAGTGCCTCTTTGGCCCTCTTCAAAAGGAACCTTGATGATTGGATGGGAGATAGGAAATTCACCCCAGGGATCACATCAGTTGCCCTGCTAGACAGGGGTCCAGGGAAGTAAATACTGTGGGAAGAAATAGCCAGGGAATTGTTATGGCTAGGCTTGTATAGGCCCCAGGGCCGATAGCCTAGCACCAACCTATGAACATATGAAAAGATAAAGGGTGTTGATGCTGGACCAAAGAGATTTCAGACACCATTGTATCTTTCTCATGTGGAGTCTTGGCAGAGGTATCATGAGAATCATAGATGCCATGAGACCTCAAATCCTGAGGTATTCCCTCACAGTGACTAAAGTCTGGTGGAAAATATTAGAAATAGATGTAAATAAATATCTATTTTTCCTGTGGAAGAAAATCAAGACTCCATGCAACAAGTAATTTTAAGGGCAGCACCCAGCAATTTGTGGAATTAGTTGTAGATGGCATCTCTTATACTCAGTCTGATGTTACAGCAAATCTGCTGGCTGACAAATTCATCTCAAATCTCACCTCCCCTTGACCCCCAGTTCTCTCCCAAGAAATACCTCCTACCACTCCATTGCCAATTATTACCAAAGAACAGGTTGCCACTGTGCTCTGTAAAGCTAAAAACACAGCTTCAGTGGGGCCTGACAATATACCAGGTTCTCTCTTAAACAGCTTAAATCAAGACTTTTCTGGCCCATTAGGATCTCTATTTAATCACAGCCTCTGGACTGTCTTTGTCCTGACAGAGTGGAGGACAGTAACATACATAAAGTGGAACCATCTATTGACTCAGAAAATTATAGACCCTTAAGTTTAATTAGTCTTATATATAAGGCCATGGAAAGAATAATCATAGACCCGATAAATAATGACATAAGAGACCTCCAAATACTGGACCTGAACAAATGCAGCTTTCTCAAGGGCAGGTCATGCCTACTGAATCTGGTGAACTTTTTTGAGAAAGTCACTAAGGCAATAGATGAGGGTAAAACAGTACATACCTCCTAACCTCAACCTGGCTAAGACATTTGGACATAATTCTTCATTCAGGTATCTTAAATAAACTCTCAAAACTGGGCATAAATCTATATGTCATCAGATGGATAGGAAATTAGCTCATGGACAGGACATAATAGCACACCCTTTTGTGTAGACTAAGAGGTTTGAAATCTAGGTGCGCAGATAGATAGTAGCCTGAACTTTGACCACCATGGGTCCACACTAATAAGGGAATCCTTTTATGTGGCACAATTTATAAGCAAAGGTATGTCACCTGGATCCAAGGAAATTATTGTCCTCAGCCCTCATTAGACCAACAGTTGAATATAATGTGCCATTTGGCATGTACTTGACTAGGCACTTACAGCAAGTGGAGTGACCTCAGAGGTTCCTCACAAAAGAAATACAGGGTGTAAACAACATTGACTATGTGGCTAGACTAAAAGTCTTATCTCTTTACTCTGAATACTACCGACTATTAAGGGGTGCTCTATGCCTGACCTACAAGGCACTGACAAATCCAGCCCTGGTGGAACTGTTCCATATCCACAACACAAGGGTCACCCAATCTTGGGATCTAATCTTAGCCAGCCACTCAAACAAAACATGTTGGAGAGACAGATATATGTCTCAGAGATTGCCCCTTCTTTGGAACAGACTTCCTATTCATATTAAGCAGAGACCTTCCCTGGCCTTTTTCAAACACTATTTAGATCAATGGGTGGGGAACTGCAAATTCACACCTGGGGTAGTGCCTAGGTTCCTTATGGACAAGGGTAATCTTTAAGATGCTCGGTGCATAGGCACAAATCCATGCCATCCTCTTGCTTCTAGGGGCCATATATTGGGTAAAACTGGGTTATAATGGCTAGATTTGTAAGGGCCCTTAAGCTGTAAGCCTAGTAATCTCCAATGAACCTATAAATCTATGCACCGAGGTGTCTAGTTGACATCCCAGGAATAAAATCTTATGTGAGGGAGTCAAGAAAGACTTTTGAATGTTGTATTGAAATCCCAGCTTGTGCTAGAGATCTCTCACTCATTTTGAAAAAAGAATCTGAAAATATGAGCAAGTCATCTAAATATGGAAAAATGTGGATACCCTGTAACCTACAATGAGCTATAACTGGAGCTAGACACTTTATGCAAACTCTTGAAGCAGTGGATAGTCCAAAGTGTAAGACAGAGAAATGATAATATGATCCAAACACACTAAACCATAAGAAACACCTGACCCTAGATGAACAAGAATGTGATGGTAAGCATCTTTAAGTCTAGTGTTACCAGGAAACTTGAAAGTGTAAGAAGAGGCAACAGGCTGTGAAGAAACATCATTTTGAATTTGAACACAGTTCTTCAATTTTTTCCTTAGAACGTGCTTGTTCTTTTAATTTTGCACTTCAATTAGCTTACTCGACTAGCACTTTAACAAGCTTTTGTAGCATTTTTTGTAGCACATTTATGTGCTATCAGCACCAGCCGTTCCTACACAGTAACAGCACCACTACTTACTAGTTATGACCACCCCTCCTGGTATGATTGTAGGGCAATTTCCTGTGCTTCTCCTGCTAACCTGGTGCACTTGGGCATTCTGAGACAGTGTGGCAACTGTCTCATGTACACAGACAACCCTCTCCTCTTACCTCCCAACACTCACACATGGGAGAGATGCACTTATATCACCAAACTGGAAGCAGTGCACTCTCCAGCCAAGACCGGACTAGCTGGTCAAGAGGAGAAGGTCAACACCTGCAACTCACTACATGGAACACACAGCCCTCCAAAACACCAACCATCACAACCCACACATAGAAACACAAACCATACACCCACCTTCATGGAGGCTCTCAATAAACATTTACCCAAACAACAGAGACCCACAAACAGAAGTGCACTCAACCAACACAACACAACACCAACGCCAGAACACACAGCTCCCCACCACAGTGTGCCTCGCAATCTAAGCCCTTAAGGCAAAATACCTTGCCCAATGTACTAATCATAGGAGACTCAGTTGTGAGGCACACTGATGTCCCACTCACTAGGTCTAACAAGGAGAAGGTGACAGTCAGTTGTCTATCAGGTGCCAGGATCCACCACATAACACATGCACTCAGGTCACTCCACAACAAGTACAACTATGAGTCAATCATTGTCCATGTGGGTGTGAATGACCTGAGACGTACCTCCCTGGACTACATGAAAAGAGATATGATGGAACTCTTGGAGTATGACCCTAGCCCTGAGCAGTATTCTACCATCACCCAGAATGATACCACAGTACGAGCAGAAAATGATTGACTTCAACAATTGGCTAAGTTTCTGGTGTCATTCTAAAGGGATCCAGTGTCTGTCTGCCTGGGATGACATGATTGACAGACCTCGATGCTTTGCCAGAGACAGCCTGCATCTGTCACCCCTGGGATTCTGGCTACTGGCTAAGGCTCTTGCCACCCCTATAATGCCTTTTTAGGCAATGTTCTAAAGACCAAAATTTCACCATAACAGCTAGAAACAAATGCAATCTGAGGGTCATGCTGCTCAGTGCTAGAAGTCTACATCTCAAGGTGTACTCTCTTGAAGCTCTTCTCAAAATGGAGAATTTTGACATCTGTGCTGTAACGGAAACCTGGTTTAAAGAGGCAGAAAGCACCCCTGCACTCCCAGGCTATGACTCATTCCATACCTTTTGGCCCCAGAATACGGCCGGAAGCTTCAATGTGAAATGTCAAAAGCAGTGATGTCTCCTTATTCATAAAGGATACACATACCTCTAGACTGGTTCATAGGTTCATAGGTTCATACTAGGCTATCTGCCCTAGGGCATTTATAAGCCTAGCCAGAGTGTGTGTGGCTTTCACCACCCCTTAGGATGAGAATACTACGCCCTTTTAGGGTTTAGTTTACTGTGCCTCTGTCTAGTAGTGACACAGAGATGACCCCCGGGGTAAACCTACGATCTCCCATCCACTCATCAAGATTTCTCTTGAATAGAGTTAGTGAGGGGCTCTGCCTAACATGGATTGGGATTCTGCTCCAGAGTGTAGGGAGCCTCTGGGTTATGAATCTGTCCCTCCAGCACGTCCTATTTATTTCTGTGTTGAGGTTTAAATCTCTTGCTCTCGTGGCTCTGATGGATTTGGATTTTCTGAGGTGGAGCATGTCCATTAATTCCGGATTGGACATGGCCTTGTACGTCAGGCACAGATCACCTCTGAGTAGGCGGTATGCGACAGAATAGAGCTGGAGTTTTTTCAGTCGGGCAGCATATGACATATGTTTAAGACCCTTTATCCTCTTGGTGAGGAACTTTTGGGGTCTTTCCAACTGCTGCAGGTGTCGGGTAAGATACATCCCAAATGGGGCATTGTACTCAATCATTGGCCTGATAAGAGAAGAGTACAGGGGCACAATGACCTCTCTTGATCTAGATGTGAAACCCTTCATGATAAGGTGGGCAATATAGAAGGTCTTCCTAACCACTTTGGCAATGTGAGTGTCAAATGAGAGGTTACTGTCAACCTGGGTCCCTAGGTCCCTGATTACCTCTTCGGTACTTAATGGATTACCACCTATGTGGTAATTTGTGGGTACCTTGTTTTTCCCAAAGGGTATGACTATACATTTTTTGGCGTTCAGCTTAAGGCCATGGCTCTGGCACCAATTATCCATTTCTATGAGGCCTCTCTGAAGGATGTTTGTGTCCGCTGGAGTATCAATTATGGCGCCCAGTTTGCAGTCATCTGCGAACTTTGTCAGCCACAATCCTCCTATGTTTGCCTGTACCTCGGAAAAATAAATGCCGAACAAGAGGGGTCCCAGGACTGAGCCCTGTGGGACACCGCTTGTGACTGGCTTAGAGTCTGACATAGCTCCAGCAACTCTGACCCTGTGGGTTCTGTCCTTGAGCCAGTTTGCAACCCATCTTGTGACATATGGGTTTACATTTAAGCTGGTGAGTTTGTCTATGATGCCCGAGTGGGGTATTGTGTCAAAGGCTTTTGCAAGGTCAAGGTAGGCTGTGTGAACTGCCATACCCTCATCAATGGCCTTAGTGACTGTTTCAAAAAGTCGACCAAGTTCAAAAGGCAGGATCTGCCCTTGACAAAGCCAAATTGGGTAGGATCCAATGTCTGTAGGTCCCCAATGTCTTTGTTTATGAGTTCCATAATGATCCTCTCCATAGCTTTGCAGACCAGGCTCGTCAAGCTTATGGGGCGGTAATTTCCAGGGTCAGTAGAAGCACCGCCTTTGTGAAGTGGGACCACTGTTGCCGTACGCCATTCTTTGGGTACGTATCCTGTAGTAAAGCTAAGATTAAACAGCAGCCTTATGTGTGGGTTTAGTTCCTCTTGGAGTTCATGTAGCACACAGCCCGGGACACCGTCCGGTCCCATTGATGCTGTGTTTTTAGCTTTAGAGAGTGCGGCTCTCACCTGGGCATCTGAGATGTTAGGGAGTCTACACTTTGCTGGGATGGTTATTTTTCCTTTTGGGGGGGAGGGGGAGGAGAAATTTGCACTGAACCTGTCTGCCAGAATGTTGGCAATGTCAGTGGGTTCAGTGTATTTTGTGTCATTTTGGACTAGCTCTGAGCATATCTGGGAGTTTCCACCCAGGTTTCTAACATAGCTAAAGAAGGCCTTGTGATTGTCTTTTGTGATTTTTCTCTCAAAGTTGGCCTTGGATGATTTTATGAGTGATCGTAGTTTTTTGCTAGTACTGATCAGAGATGCCTTCCCTTTTAGGGATTTTGCTCTGTCATGTAGTAGCTTCCTCCTCCTGTTGTAAAGTTTGTTTATGGCTGGGGTCCACCAGACCGGGCTCCTGCCTTTGGGGGAATGGGTCTTGGTTTTATTTGGGATTGCATGATCCATGCATTCTTGAAGGTGCCCGTAGAAGGCATTTGCAAAGGATTCAGCAGTGTGAGTTGTGGTTTCCACTGGCCCAGGGGCCTTGAAGGATACCACTTCAGTCTTAAGAAGTGTGAAGTTGGCTTTTGAGAAGTTCATCACTGTGGTCTTTTGTGCAGGGGGTGGGGGCAGGATGTGGATTTCCAGTGAGATTAATTTATGGTCTGATCTTACCAAAGAGGGATATACTTCGGTGTGGAGCATTTTGTCCCCATGTTTGTGATGATCAGGTCTAGTATATTGTCTCCTCTTGTGGGAATGGTGACTAGTTGTTCCATTGCATTTGAGTTTATGAATTCTAGGAACCTTTGGGCTAGGGTGTTGGGGCTTGAGTAATGTTCCCAGTCTATGTTTGGGTAGTTGAAGTCTCCCAATATGATGGTATTTGGAGAGACATTCATACTCTCCAGTGTCTTCAGGAAGGCTGTGTGGGGCTCCTGAGTTTGAGAGGGTGGTCTGTAGCATGCTACAAACTGTAAGGCAGTTTTGCCTATGGTTAGTTGCACCTGGATGGTCTCCAATGCTTCGTGCGTTGCCACTAATCTGGAGGTGTGGGTATCTTTGATGAATATGGATACTCCCCCCTCCTTTTGTGGTTTGGTCCAAGTTTTGGGGCCGGAAAGCATGATATGAGGTAAAACCTGATAGTGCTGGGGTGCTCTCAGGAGCCTTGAACTAGGTTTCAGTCACTGCACAGACATCAATGTTCTCCATACTGAGGAGGGCTTCGAGGGTGTGCATCTTGAGGTTTAGACTTCTGGCATTGAGCAGCATTACCCTTAGTTTTTTTCCACTTGTGTTTTCTAGGGAGGTAGGTTTGTCATTTGAGCCTTGCCTAAAAAAGGCACTATGGGGATGGCAAGAGCCTTGGCCAATATCCGGAAGCCCAGGGGTGACAGGTGCAAGCCATCCCTTGCGAAGCAGCGTGGCTTGTCAAGCATGTCATTCCAAGCAGACAGACATTGGATCCCCTTAGAATGACACCAGTAATTAAGCCAATTGTTAAAACTGATCATTTTGTCTTTGTACTGTGGCATCATTCTTGGTGAGGGTAAGATGCTGCTCAGGGTCAGGGTCATACCGGCCTGGGCTACATAATCAGAGAGCTCCTCTATGTCTCTTTTCATGTAGTCCAGGGAGGTACGTCTCAGGTCATTCACACCGGCATGTACAATGACTGAGTCATATTTGTACTTGCTGTGGAGTGACCTGAGTGCTTGTGTTATGTGGCGGATTCTAGCTCCCGACAGGCAGCTTACTGTGACCTTTTCCTTGTTCAGTCTGGTGAGCGGGACGTCAGTGTGTCTGACTATGGAGTCACCTATTACAAGTGTGTCTGGCATGTTGTTTGGCCTTAAGGGCTGTGACTGTTTAGCACACTGACTTTGTGAACTATGTGTTGCATGTGCTATGTCTTGAGGTGGCGGTTGCTTGGGTGTCTGCTTTGGAGGCCTCTGCTGTTTTGGCAGATTTTTAATCAGCGCCTCCGAGTATGTTTTCATGTGTTTATGTGTTTGGTTTGCAGCTGTGATAGTTCTATGTGAGTCTGGGGTTGTGGTGTGCGTGGTTACCTTCTCCTCCTGACTGGTCTTGCCAGTACTGAATTGAGAGAGCTCAGCCTCCAGTTTGGCTATATAGTTGCATCTCTCGCATATATTTGTATTTGTTGGGAGGAGGAGGAGAGGGTTTTCTGTGTACATGAGGCAATTGTAACATTGCCTCAAGATTCCCAGATTCACCAGCTGAACAGGAGAGGACGCCAGCAACTGACCCTTCGACATGCTAGAAATAGTGAAAAAGATTGCTGTGTAATTGAGTCAGAAAGGACCTATAGGGAAATGGGTACTCAAGGGAATTTAGGTGAATGAAGTACTTTCTTTTGTTTAAGAGTGCTTTACCTATATAAAAAATGCTTTAGGAGGAAGTGCTGAGCTTTTCAGATAGAGTATAGGCTGTTTAGATTGCAAGTAGAACAGTTCTAAGGGAAAAATTGAAGAGCAGACTTTACGGAGCCAGAAATACTTTAAACCTGATTAACCGGCGCTGCCCTATGCTGCTCTATGAGCAACTTCGTGCTTTATAGCAGGGGGTTGAAAAGAGCCAGGAATTGACCCAAAATGGCCAATAAACTACAAGTTGCTGGGCTGGAACCACTCCTTTAGGGACAAATAGGTTGCTCAGTGCTCCCCACTCCCACTGGTGAACAAAGAAGCTTCCTCTTATCCAAATAAGGATATGGATAGCACAGGAACTAAGACAAAGCCCAGAGATCAGCAAAATCTGAAGACTGGACTATTCTAGTTCAGAAAAGCGGGAAAACAAGGATTTTTTTGGGGTTTTTTTTGTTTTTTTACAGAGAAAGGAGAAAAAGATACAGTAACAAACAGTAAATGCTATAAAACGGCTAGCGCACTTGAGTGGGTAGCTCAGCATAATGCATCCAAGATACTTCAGGTACAACTAACATGGTGTAAGATGGTGATACAAGTCATAGCCTGCTACAGAACCCCATCCATGTCACTAGACTATCACTCCAAGTTCCTAAACATCCTGAAATCTACCAAGGTCCAACCCAATACTCTCATACTGGGTGACTTCAACTACCTTCCATCAACTGGGAAAACTATTCAAGTGCCAATGTACAGGCCCAATGCTTCCTGTAGTTTATCAATTCCAATGCCCTGGACTAGCTCATTCTGACCCCCACTAGAGGAAGCAACATCTTCGATCTGGTTATCACCAACATGGGAGACCGTTACTCGATACCTGTAGTCAATTCCTCCCTGGTTAAATCCGATCACAAACTGATCACCATAGAAATCTCCATCTCACCTACACCCCCCGCTAAGGTGACCATCCTGAAACACTTCTGCAAAGATGACGTTGGGCTCCTAAAAACAAAGGTGGCTAACGTCTCGGCACCCATGCCAATGGGAAATAGCTGCATGACTGCTGAATCATGCACCAATGCACTGTATGAGCATGTACACAAATGCATGGATCTTGCCATACTTAATAGAACCAAGACGCTCTCCTCCAAAAAAAAAGGAAGCCAATCTGGTGGTCCCCTGCCATCAATAAACTCTACAACAGAAGGAAGAAACTATTGCCGAAAAAAGTGAATTCACAAGACTGGAAAAACTCCCTTATCAGCCTCAACAAAAAGTTGAGCTCCCATATCAAATTCTCTAATGCCAGCTATGAAGGCAGAATTGTGGTTGACACCAAAAACAACCACAAAGCCTTCTACAGCTATATCAAAGAACCTCCAAGGCAATACCCAGATTTGCTCTGAGTTATTGCACAATGGTATCTCCTATATTGAGCCAACAAATATAGCCAACATACTGGTTGGCAGATTCAGTGCCAACTTTACCCCACCACCCCCAAAGGCCCTATCACAATACCAGAAGAAAGTCTGGTAACCACCATTTCTGTGGCACAGGTAAAAGCTGCATTGTCCAAAGTCAAGAATACAGCATTCATGGGACATGATAATATCCATGGCTACACCCTACATGAGCTACAAAATGAACTGGCACCACATCTGTGTGCCCTGTTCCATCACAGCCTTATCTCAGGCTATGTTCCTAAGGAATGGTACACTGCTACAGTCATCCCTCTCCATAAAGGGGGAGAAACTATAGACCCTGGGAACTATCACCCCATTAGCCTGACAAGTCTGGTATGCAAAGCTATGGAGCACATCATCATGGACCTGTTTAACAAAGATATAGGCAATCTCCAAACTCTTGGCTCCACACAGTTTGGCTTTATCAAGGGGCGATCTTGCCTGCTGAACCTGGTTGACTTCTTCAAGGCAGTCACCAAGGCGGTGGATGAGGGTAAGGCAGTTCATACAGCCTACCTCGAGCTGGCCAAGGCCTTTGAAACCATTCCACACTCGGGTATCATTGATAAACTCACCAAAATAGGCATCAATAGTTATATCACTAGATGGGTTGCAAACTGGCTCAAGGACAGGACCCACAGAGTGAAAGTTGCAGATTCCAAGTCAGACTGTTGGTCAGTCATGAGTGGAGTCCCACAGGGCTCAATCCTGGACCGTCTCCTGTTTGACATCTACTTCTCAGAAGTCCAGGCCAACAAAGAGGGACTCTGGCTGACCTAGTTCGCTGATGACTGCAAGCTAGGAGTCAACATCAACTCCCCAAGTGATGCAGACATCCTACAAAAGGGCATCTCTGAGACCAATGACTGGTGTCGGAACCATGGCCTTAAGCTTAATTCCAAAAAATGCATTATTCCCATTGGAAAAAGACTCAGTTCCCATGAATTACCACATCGATGGGAGCCCACTTAACACTGAAGGAGCCATAAGAGATCTGGGCACCCAGGTCGACAGCCACCTCACCTTCGACCACCACATTGCCACTGTGGTCAGAAAGTCCTTCTACGTGGCACATCTTATAACCAAAGGTTTCACTTCCAGGAAGAAAGAGGTCATTATCTCTCTCTACTCATCCCTCATTAGACGAATCATGGAATACAACGCCCCATTTGGCATGTACCTGGCGAGATACCTGGAGCAGCTGGAGAGGCCACAAAAGTACCTCACAAAAAGGATCCTGGGCCTTAAACACATGCCCTCTTTGGACATACTCAAGAAACATCAGCTGTTTTCAGTCTCTTATCATCTACTTAGAGGTGACCTCTGCTTGACTTACAAGGCCATGTCCGACCAAGCCCTACTTGAAATGCTACACCTAAAAAAATCCCAATTACCCATGCGACACACTCCAGAAATCACAAAAGCATTACCACAATCAACAGAACATGCTGGAGGGACAGGTTAATCTCCCAAAGACTGCCCATACTCTGGTTTAAGCTTCCCATTCATGTCAAGCAGAACACCTCACTGGCACTCTTCAAGAGAAATCTTGACGAGTGGATGGGTAACAGAAAGTTCACCCCAGGGATCAGTCCAGTTGTCCTACTAGATAGAGGCACTGTGAACTAACATTGGGTGGCACAGTGCCGGGGCAATTTTTTTATTGGGCTAGGCTTATAAAGGCTCCAGGGCCATTAGCCTAGTACACACCTATGAACCTATCAACAAACAGTTTTAGATAAAAAAGAAAGATCCAGAACTGGTCTCCAAACATTTTTAGGATGAGGAACATCCTTGAATAAAACTTCTTCCCCACCTGGTAAGGACAAACTGGCTTTATCACTCCTTGCCACAGCATGTGATGAACAGGTGTAAACGAAAGAGTCTGATGTGCAGGATGAGTATTGTCCCCCTGCAAAGGAGGAATTTTCTTCCATGGCCATCGTAACCCTGATGACTAATTTTCAGAACCCATCTGTCTGAAACAATCTGTTCTACAACCCCAAAAAAACAAGACAAACTGCAATCAAGGAAGCAAGCCAAAGGATCGATGCACCAAAGTCGATTAATTGAACAAATCCAAGCTGAGCAAATACGCTAAACACATGTTGATTTATTTAAGCCACAAAAAATATACACAGCTTTACGTCGACGACTCCTCACCAACTTCTTCAGAAAATTAAAAAACATCACCACTGACGTAACCTATTTAAATATTACACTGCAACCTCATGGGATCAAAACCGCCTCCTTCGATTGAATTTAATATTTATATTTGATATTTAAATTTTTAAATTGACCCCCATAGAAAACATAGAGCCAACCTAGGTCACTAAATAATAAAATAATAATTAATTAATAAAAAATAATAAAATCACTTTCAAGGTTAGCATAACAGCCACTACCTCATATGAAATGGAACTACCGAATCATTGCTGATAACTCCCTATAGCTTGAACTACATGTTCGCAAAGCTTAATTACTAGGTACTCTACATTCATTGAATGGATAAATTAATAAAATAAATAAAATCCAAGCCAAATACGAACTAAAACAACCTTAAGATAAGACTATTGACCTGCTTACATATGTTTAATATTCGCTACATTTCTAATATAGGCTAATAACTAAACATAAAATAATAAAAAATGTATAAAAATATAAATATTAAAAAATTCTACCTCACCAAACTTTTCAGTTTCAAAACACAAGTAATAGACCGCATACTGTTCAAACCTGGGTAATGGTATGCTTCCAATTTTAGCTGCCATACCAGTTCCTTGAGTTCCAATATTAATGAATCAGGCCCCCCCCCCTGTTGTCTAATCCAACCTGATCGATCACAGTAAAGCTGAATTCATGATCAGGACACTCCTTAATATGCTTGGCTAGTGCGTTGTCCATTTTCTCCTTCCTAATGGCATATATGTGTTCGTATAGGCGCTCGTGGAATTTCCGATCCATTTTGCCTATATAAAACACAGAACATGAAGAACACTGAGCCAGATAGACCACATGTGCACTAGCACAATTAAACCTCCCCTTGATTTTATATTTTGTTTCTCTGATCATGAAATAGGTACATAGGTTCATAGGTTTGTACTAGGCTATCTGCCCTAGGGCATTTATAAGCCTAGCCAGAGTGTGTGTGGCTTTCACCACCCCTTAGGATGAGAATACTACACCCATTTAGGGTTTAGTTTACTGTGCCTCTGTCTAGTAGTGACACAGAGATGACCCCCGGGTAAACCTACGATCTCCCATCCACTCGTCAAGATTTCTCTTGAATAGAGTTAGTGAGGGGCTCTGCCTAACATGGATAGGGATTCTGTTCCAGAGTGTAGGGAGCCTCTGGGTTATGAATCTGTCCCTCCAGCACGTCCTATTTATTTCTGTGTTGAGGTTTAAGTCTCTTGCTCTCGTGGCTCTGATGGATTTGGATTTTCTGAGGTGGAGCATGTCCATTAATTCCGGATTGGACATGGCCTTGTACATCAGGCACAGATCACCTCTGAGTAGGCAGTATGCGACTGAATAGAGCTGGAGTTTTTTCAGTCGGGCAGCATATGACATATGTTTAAGACCCTTTATCCTCTCGGTGAGAAACTTTTGGGGTCTTTCCAACTGCTGCAGGTGTCGGGTAAGATACATCCCAAATGGGGCATTGTACTCAATCATTGGCCTGATAAGAGAAGAGTACAGGGGCACAATGACCTCTCTTGGTCTAGATGTGAAACCCTTCATGATTAGATGGGCAATATAGAAGGTCTTCCTAACCACTTTGGCAATGTAAGTGTCAAATGAGAGGTTACTGTCAACCTGGGTCCCTGATTACCTCTTCCGTACTTAATGGATTACCACAATTTGTGGGTACCTTGTTTTTCTCAAAGGGTATGGCTATACATTTTTTGGCGTTCAGCTTAAGGCCATGGCTCTGGCACCAATTATCCATTTCTATGAGGCCTCTCTGAAGGATGTTTGTGTCCACTGGAGTATCAATTATGGCGCCCAGTTTGCAGTCATCTGCGAACTTTGTCAGCCACAATCCTCCTATGTTTGCCTGTACCTCGGAAAAATAAATGCCAAACAAGAGGGGTCCCAGGACTGAGCCCTGTGGGACACCACTTGTGACTGGCTTAGAGTCTGACATAGCTCCAGCAACTCTGACCTTGTGGGTTCTGTCCTTGAGCCAGTTTGCAACTCATCTTGTGACATATGGGTTTACATTTAAGCTGGTGAGTTTGTCTATGATGCCCGAGTGGGGTATTGTGTCAAAGGCTTTTGCAAGGTCAAGGTAGGCTGTGTGGACTGCCTTACCCTCATCAATGGCCTTAGTGACTGTTTCAAAAAAGTCGACCAAGTTCAAAAGGCAGGTTCTGCCCTTGACAAAGCCAAATTGGGTAGGATCCAATGTCTGCAGGTCCCCAATGTCTTTGTTTATGAGTTCCATAATGATCCTCTCCATAGCTTTGCACACCAGGCTTGTCAAGCTTATGGGGCGGTAATTTCCAGGGTCTGTAGAAGCACCGCCTTTGTGAAGTGGGACCACTGTTGCCGTATGCCACTCCTTGGGTACGTATCCTGTAGTAAGGCTAAGATTAAACAGCAGCCTTATGTGTGGGTTTAGTTCCTCTTGGAGTTCATGTAGCACACATCCCGGGACACCGTCCGGTCCCATTGATGCTGTGTTTTTAGCTTTAGAGAGGGCGGCTCTCACCTGGGCATCTGAGATGTTAGGGAGTCTACACTTTGCTGGGATGGTTATTTTTCCTTTTGGGGGGGAGGGGGAGGAGAAATTTGCACTGAACCTGTCTGCCAGAATGTTGGCAATGTCAGTGGGTTCAGTGTATTTTGTGTCATTTTGGACTAACTCTGAGCATATCTGGGAGTTTCCACCCAGGTTTCTAACATAGCTAAAGAAGGCCTTGTGATTGTCTTTTGCGATTTTTCTCTCAAAGTTGGCCTTGGATGATTTTATGAGTGATCGTAGTTTTTTGCTAGTACTGATCAGAGATGCCTTCCCTTTTAGGGATTTTGCTCTGTCATGTAGTAGCTTCCTCCTCCTGTTGTAAAGTTTGTTTATGGCTGGGGTCCACCAGACCGGGCGCCTGCCTTTGGGGGAATGGGTCTTGGTTTTATTTGGCATTGCATGATCCATGCACTCTTGAAGGTGCCCGTAGAAGGCATTTGTAAAGGATTCAGCAGTGTGGGTTGTAGTTTCCACTGGCCCAGGGGCCTTGAAGGATACCACTTCAGTCTTAAGAAGTGTGAAGTTGGCTTTTGAGAAGTTATTCACTGTGGTCTTTTGTGCAGGGGGTGGGGGCGGGATGTGGATTTCCAGTGAGATTAATTTATGGTCTGATCTTACCAAAGAGGGATATACTTTCGGTGTGGAGCATTTTGTCCCCATGTTTGTGATGATCAGGTCTAGTATATTGTCTCCTCTTGTGGGAATGGTGACTAGTTGTTCCATCGCATTTGAGTTGATGAATTCTAGGAACCTTTGGGCTTTCACGAACCGGCAGTATTTACACATATACATTTAAACATGCCTGCTCTAGCATAGGAAGGTAGCTAGGACACCTAATATGTCAGAATAAACCTTAACATCTGAGCCTGACAATTTAAAATTCTCCAATTCAAAGTTGCAGTAGCTTACACTTTTTTCCCATAATTTTCAATAATTTTCCAATCCTTATTAGAAAGATTAGAATTGAAATTAAGTAAGTGCTTAGCAGCAGAGGAGTCAACTAAGGCTATAGCTGCTGGGTCAGGTTTGGGAATAGTGTATACAAATTTAAAAGGCTGAGGAACTTTACACATCCTATTTGCCTTTTTAGGGACAGCTGGATGACTTTAAGGAAAACTGAAGGAAGTAAGACACACATCCTCTAAAGCAGACAGGACAGGAAAAGTGGGTGTAGGTTCTAGAAAATCCTTCTGTAACAACTCATAGTATTTTCTGAGGAGTGAGAAACCTCAGTGTTCTCCCTCTGAAAACACTGGGACATTCTAGCAGTAGTCTTAGAGAAAGTGAAATCCCCACAAAGAGACTCAGACAGTCAGCTCTCCTCTGAATCTGAATCAGAAATCTGAGGACAAACCTTTGAAGCCATCCCTGTATCTTCCTGTTCAGATTCAGAATCTTGAATCTTTTCAGTAAAGGAGGCATCTTTCTTTCCTTTACTGGAAACTACTCTACAAGAAGGATCAATAGCCTGAACCAATCTCTGAGCCATTCTCAGGAAACCCATTCTAGCCAAAGAAATTTAGGAGGAGTAGATAAATGCTTGGTGTTGGTTTTTTTTTTTTTTTTTTTGACAGGAAAAATGGGGCCAACCGTGTTACTAATTGCAGCTGCTGCTTCCCCAGGGATGGACACAACATTCTGACACAAAAGAGAAGCTTCTCCTGTTCCCTCTTCCGGGACTGACAAGAGTGGCTCTCTCTTGCCCACTGAGGGGACCCCAAAAGCCACAGAGGATGAGGCTAACCCCTGGCCCACAGTGGGGTGCAGGTGCTACACCAGAGGGATCTGGGGTAAAAGATGAGTGGTTTGAGGGTATAATAAATGGCCACAGCAGTGTCCCCCACCTGTGGCTATGGAGGCAAAGGTTGTTTGCTTAAATTTTGTGGCTGGAAGAAGAACTGACTGTGGTACTGACAATCTGCTCCATGGTCAAGCAGAAAATACTACTTTTATCTTGGGGAAAACAAGAAGAAAATGCCAGTAAAACTACAAGTCCAGAAAAGTTATTTTTTTGACAGAAAAAATGTTGTAAAAAGAATTGTGAAACACTATGGTAGCCCCAGAATGGAAAAATAAACACAATTTCTTCACAGAAAATATTTTATCAGTTAGTTATCAATAATTTTAAACTGACAATAGCAACAAATGCTCCATTTAAAAGTTATAGTTTTGAGGCAATCCATTAAGACACAACACTCCTAGCTTTAAAATAATTTCATGAAGAGGAAAGTAATAAAATATCAGTAAAAATAAGAAAATAGATGTTTTTTTCCCCAAAAAGGAATTTATCTGCTCTGAAGCCACGGTGGTACATTGGAAGTGTTGTTGCCTCACAGCAAGAGGTTATCCTGTTCGATTCTCAGCTGGAATGCCTTCTGTGTGGAGTCTGGCTGTTATATAATTTATCTGTGGATGGCATGGAAAAGAGGGACAATTTCACTATGAATTTCAAATAGGTGAGAGAATGCTCATTAGCTTATGCTGTTTTACATAATTTCTCATTTACATCTCATTATGACTTCATTTGCTTAGGCTTATTTGCAGCCATCATGCATTAGCATAAGTGGCCACAATGAATTGTGGCTTTGCTGCACTCATTCGTGAACAGCTCAGACAGTTTTAATGTATTTGTGTAATGACTGTGAATACCACCTTGAATTTAACTATTGACTAAATTTCTTATTATTAATGCTATCTCCAGTGAGGCTTGAGCTACAGTTCTTATAGTAACTTAGCAACCGGTTCATCTTCTCCATAAATCATGTGGTAATAATTTAATAATAAGACCTGTAATCTGTCATCTCATTTCATTGTCAACACTTTTTCCCCACTTTGTCCAACTCCATTCTTCTTCATTTGGTTTTAATACTAGCACCACCAAACTGTTTACTCTTGGGAGTTGTGACTTATATAAGGAATGGGGTCCTCAGTCTGCACATATAATTGCCTTAACAGCCCCCTAAAACACATTAACAACCCACAAAACCTAATCATCTTACTCCAATACCATCTTCCTAGGCTCTAGTCAAACAGATAACCTAGAGACATGTGGGTGATCTTGGACTCATTCAGCTAAATAGCCTACTAACAGACACTCAGTCAATGGTCAGTGTTTTAATTAATTACCCCTGAAGCTCTCTTATTGACATCACTGTGTTGACTTCATCCTGGCATAGGAACCCAGCAACTATCTTGATTCATCTTTCGAACAAAATCACAATAGAAGTCACAACAAATACATAATATGCTCTCTGCTAAAGACTGTCTTCTAATATAAAAAGCTGAGAATATAAAGCACACCATGACCATATTTTCAAATATCTGAATAAATCCACAGCATAACCTATAGTCACTCAACTCTAAGATGTGAAACCTAAGCAAGCTTAGAAAGTTCAACTCACTGTCACTTAACTCATTCACTCCAGTGCAGCTCAGAAAGTTTGCACTGTAGCTTCCAATGGGCAGAACCTAACCCCTTTGACAGAATCAAATGATGTCCTCACATTTCAAACAAATGTTTGCATCTCTGGAACCATAGGGGTTATAAAAGAAGTATAAATGACAAACTCTTCAGTACAAACAATTTTTTTAGTGGAAGTATTCTTTAGGTTCTAGGTCTTATAAACTGAATGTTATAAGTCACAGTAAACACAGTAACTATTATTACATTTGTAATATTCTGTAAACAACTTGTAATATCTCAGCAACCACTCAAGTTACACACATAATGTCAACAACATTTTATTCATCTAGATGAGAGCTTTCATATGAGTCTAAGGAGTTCTGTCTGTGTTACTTGGTTGTTGAGATATTTAGAAAAATGTGAAAATTATATCTATATAAATTAATATCATAAAAGCAACAAATCTCTTTACCTGCACTAGACAGAGGTCAAATATTAATGAAGTTGAGTCTGCCATTGTGTAAGTTTTAAGATGAAATCTTTTAAAACCTTGTACATAGCATGATTTTGTAATTATTGATGCAATATGAACAAGCAATATTTGACACCTACAGGCGTCAGTAGGAGTTAACTGTAATTGCACCTGGAGGTGTCACTCTGATGTAATGAATTAAAGAAAGATATAGTTTTCTTAGAAACACTGCTAAAAACTAAATTGAATACCACAAGTAGGCAGTACAATGTCATATTCTCCTGCTATAAGCAAACTTCTCTATAGCTTTCCCAGAAGATTTTATTTATTATTATTTATTTATTGACATTTGCTAACCGGGAAAGTCCATCTGGGTCAAAGACCCATTTTCAGCAGAGGCCCAGGGAGAAAGCTTCCTCTACAAACTTCCCTCAGTTTTATTCCATTACACACTACTGCTATTTCCCATATCTGAACTTGACTTTTCTTCTTTTTGGTTTAGAATGGTCTCCAAAAAAGATAGCTAGAAGAATGCAATCACCCTAATACTCCCAATCTGTCCTTCTCATTTGTCAAGCAGTGTAGAGACCATGTATATGTCCTCTTGATTATATGTATAACATTTTCATCAACAAGGTGTCTTCCTAGGAATTTAGAAACCTGCCTTTGCCAGGCTTCTTTCCAAGAAAAACATCCCCAGATCCAAGTTATTGCTGACTTAAGACCAATATGAAAACTTTGAGATGTTAGTCCATATAGAGAGACCTGTCATTATAGCCAGAATACAATGTTGTAGCAGAACAGCATCATGGGAGTTCTTGGGTGCTTGATGTATACTAACCACTTTATGAATATCTATTGATGATGATATTTCTATCACACAGAGAATCCTCTCTCTAACTCATGCAAACTTCATCAATTTTACTTTGGTATTAACCTAGTAAGTCAGAGTCTGCCACCTTTTTACCAGAAAGTCTCTACTTTTAGTACTAATGCTGTAATTGGTTACTCCAACTACATTCACAGCCAGTCCTTTGCTGTCAACATAATTACTCAACAATAAGCTCTGCCCCACTCATTGAATTCCACAGGTCTCCCTTGCTATGTTTCTGTTTTTTTGCCTTTCCATCAAACCCCCTCCAAAAGTCCATTCAAAAATTAGTATCACCTTATATTCAAAATAGCCTTGTAATTTACAGATCAAATGATATGTCTTATATTAAATCACAACTAGAAGGAGTTCTCAAGAGCATTAAAATGGCTCAGTATAAATGGTTTAACACAGGCCTAAGAAATTAAATTTCAGCATACTTGGAGTCTTCCCAGATTTAATCTCATCTACCCTCAGTGGATCAATACCCCTAGGAACTACCCACCACTTTAAATATCTTGGAAACTGGCTAGATAATACTTACCAATTGACTATCTCATTGAAATAACAAGATCTATGGTCAACAACATTCTCCTCCGGGCATTTAAATATCATGCTTCAATTCTCACTTGAAAATGGACTGCTACTAATTCATATGCATACCAAAAAAGTCATATCACATCAGGACCACAAAACTCATAAGCTTTCGTTCATTTAATAAAACGCCACAAACTTCATCAGAATAAATACAAAAACTTGAAACCACCATTTAAATACTTGTGATGTGCCAAAAAATCATCCAGTGACAAAATACTTCAAATAAATTATTTAAATAGCCATTGTCATGTCATGAAAATTTAAAAATACACTAAAATTTTTTTTTAACATTGCATATGAGTAACTCAGGGAGAGAGGAAAGCACTAACTGACTTAGCTTCTAACAAGGTAACTCAGGGAGACAGGAAAGCACTAACTGACTTAGCTACTAACAAGGCTCTGAGAGTAATGAAGGCAGATAAGGGTGGGGCCTTAGTTATTATGCATACTGTGGACTATGAAAATGCTATGCCACAACTTTTGAGTGACCATAGAAACTACAAACAGGTCAATATAAATGATGTTTTATTGTGTTTCAAGTGTATTGATACTTTATTATTTGATTTGCTTTGTTAAGGTAATATTGGACACTCAGTATACATGCTCTTACTGGTTGAACATCCAAAGTTAGTAGTTCTCTTTGGTATTCCTAAAGTCCAGAAATGCAGAAGCCCCCCCCCCTTTTTTAGACCCATAGAGTCAACAGCATATTCTAAGACTGAACCAATTTCTATTTGGTTAGATAACATTTTGAACCCTATTGTTCAAAGTTCCAGGTTTTATTTAAAAGATTCATGGCATCTATTCGAGTTGTTACGTGAATTAATTTGGAAAATTTTGATATGTCAGCTATATTTTTTGCAACACTTGATGTCACTTCCCTCTATACAAGTATAGGTCAAGAAGCTGGAATTGATTTATTTAGGGAATATTTGACTGGTCATACTGACTTTGACAATGAGAAGATCAACACTTTGTGTGTTTTGATGGAAATGATTTTGGAAAGTAATTTTTTTAAGTTTGGAACTAGTATATTTCAGCAAATCTCTGGTGTAACCATGGGTTCTAGAGTGGATCCTTCTTTTGCCAATCTAGTTATGACTCTGTGGGAGATGCAGTTTCTTGTAACACATCCTTTGGCTAAGAATACTTTATTTTATAGGTGTTACATTGATGATTTGTTTTTTTTTTGTTTGTTTTTTTTGGTGGCAAGGGAACCTTGACAGTTTCCAGTCATTCTTGCGAGATCTGAATTGTTCAACCAGTTTTTTGAACTTTACCCTGGGAGGGCTTGGGAAAATAATAGACTTCCGGGATATTCATCTGGAACTACTTGATGAAAGTTTTAGTTTCAGTAGTAGTATCCATAGGAAATCTACTTTTGTCAATCAGTATCTGCATAGGGGCAGTCATCACCCCCCAACATATGAAAATAGGGGTTGTCAATGGACAACTTATTAGGTTGAGTCGTTTGACCAGTGAAGATTCTGTTTTTGATGGTAACAAACTGATTGGATTTTTTATCACCAGGGGATATGATTTGTTTTGGTTATGTAACATTGTTGCTGAAGTTATAACTCAGAGACAGTTTAGCTAGTCCCATCTTGAGAGGCAATTTCAGTGTTGTTTTTGAGCTGGCCTTTCCATTGCCCATTTCAGATGGAATGGACATTATTAGGCTTGTTATTAAGGAAAATTGGAAGGTGTTGCTTGGACATTCTAAATTGGTGAAAGTCCTTGGTAATGAACCTTTGTTTACTTATAAAAAGGTATGTAACATAAGAAGTATACTTGAAAGTACTTCTAAGACATCACACAATGGTGTCAAAGACCCTGTTGGGACCTTTGCTTGTGGCCACTGCAGGCAATGTAGATACATAGCCAATTCAGGATCTGTTGAGTTGAAACATTTCAAGAAAGTTATTTGGGCAGAGGACAGGTTTACATGTGATTCTGTGGGTATCGTTTATCTCGCAATATGTAATTCTTGTACTAGTTTTTATGTTGGCAAGACCATCAGGTCACTAAGTAGAAGTATTTATGAACATATGTTGGCAGTGACAAAAAGACAGTAAAAATGCACTGGCACGACAAGCCACTTTCATATCACATCAGGAGACTACAAGCAAAATATGTAATTTTATAGGTTTGGCCCATCACTTTGAATATCATTTCACAGTGCTGCAAAGAAACGTGCATATTTGTTTTTGTGCAATCTCCTTTCTAAATACTTAAGGCAAGAAACATTTCTACATCTGTGTTATGACGAACACATTCCAAACCCCCTTATAATCTACGTCTGTCTTCCATTCAAATGAGACTGTGTGCTTAAGGTGCCCAAAAGCAAGCTTCACAGCAGTAATTGTTCTCTTCCCATATTAGATCAGAGACTATGGAACTCCCTCCTCCCTTTGTCAGAAGCTGTACAACATATACGAAGTTCACCTATTAAACTACCTTAGAGGATATGCCAAATGCCAACACTTCAAAGATTCTGCTGTAACTTAATCAGACCATCCCCACTACCTAATCCATTCTCTATTCCATATAATATTTTCTTTACCTTCAAATCATATAAACTTTAATTTCATCTGAATGTTACCCACATCCACTCCTAGGTGGGTCTATATGACAGTATCGATTTGCTATTTAGTCGATCTGATACTGTCGAAATTTCAAAATAGCAAAGTCACGGAACATCAAATTTTTTCCCAGGGAAAAAAATTCAGTGGGCCGTCTTTGGGACTTTGCCATTTCCTCCACTATGGTGCGATCTCGGAGTTGGTATATTTAAGTAGGGGGGGGGGGTGAAGCCCCCCACTTAAAATTGAGTTTAAGTTTTTTTTTTTTTTGCGGAGCAGCAAATTTTTTTCCCTGGGAAAAAATTTGCTGTTCCGTTTGTTCGATATTTTGTTGTTTCGATATTATTGGTACGATGAAATAGCATTCGCTATTTACATCGTACGATAATATGATATAGACGCTCCTAGGTACAATATTTATTGACTCTTGTATAGGAGTGTTTTAATGCAGTACATAATTCATCCATATTTATGTAGCTAATAGCATAAAAGTGCTGTCTATACCCAATGAAAGTAGACAGGTGTTATATGTCTCTGCTTTTCTTTTTTTTTTTCACTTCTTAGGTTCATAGGTATGTACTAGGATATTGGCCCTAGGGTCTATGTACGCCTAGCCAAACAAGGGTGCCTGGCTTTCGCCACCCAAGAAAATTATTTTCCTGTGCCCCTGTCGAGCAGTGCCCAAGTTGTCAAGATTTCTCTTAAAGAGGGCTAATGAGGAGCTCTGCTTGACATGAATTCCTGTTCCAGAGCATGGGAAGTCTTTGGGACAGGAATCTATCCCTCCAGCATGTTCTGTTTATTGTGGTGACAAGGTTTAGGTCCCTGGAGTGTGTGGCTTGGAGAGATTGGGATTTCTTTAAGTGTAGCATGTCCATCAGATCTGGGTTAGACATGGCTTTGTATGTTAGACAGAGGTCACCTCTGAGTAGGTGATAAGCAACAGACTAGAGCTGGATTTTTTTTTAGATGGTCTGCGTATGGCATCTGTTTGAGGGCAGTAATCCTCCTAGTGAGGTATTTCTGTGGCCTTTCTAGTTGTTGCAGATGTCTTGCGAGGTACATGCCAAATGGAGCATTGTACTCTATAATGGGTCTGATGAAGGATGAGTAGGGAGGAATGATGATCTCTCTTTTTCTGGAGGAGAACTCATTTGTGATGAGGTGTGCCATGTAGAAGGATTTCCTGAGTATTGTGGTGATGTGATTATCAAAGGAGAGACTATTGTCCACCTGTGTCCCAAGGTCTCTTATCACACTTTCGGTGTTTAGTAGGCTACCGTTTATGTGGTAGTTTATGGGTACTGTGTTTTTCCCAAAGGGGGTGACAATGCACTTCTTGACATTGAGCTTTAGGCCATGACTTTGACACCAAGCATGAGTCTCAGTGAGGCTTCTTTGTAGAATGTCCACATCCTTAGGTGAATCTATTATGACTCCTAATTTGCAGTTGTCTGTGAATTTCATTAGCCAGAGACCAGCTGTATTAGCCTGGATTTCAGAGAAGTAGATACCGAACAGGAGAGAACCCAGGACCAAACCCTGTAGTACTCCGCTTGTCACTGGTCACCCATTTTGCGACATATGAATTTATGCCTAGTCCAGTGAGTTTATCTATAGTACCAGAGTGGGGGAATGGTGTTGAAAGCCTTGGCAAGGTCAAGATAGGCCATGTGCACCACCTTACCCTTGTCTACGGTTCTGGTGACTACTTTGAAGAAGTCAATCAGGTTTAGGAGGCATGATCTACCTTTTACAAACCCAAACTGAGTGGGGTCCAGAGTTTGGAGGTTACCTATGTCTTTGTTTATAAGCTCCAGGATATCTAAAGTATCTTTTAACTATCTGTATTTATCATCTGCAACAGTTTATTGTCTGTATCATTTATGAAATAAAATATTTGAGCTTGTACCTGTTGGAGCCTTGTCTTAGTCTGAAATAGGTCCTCAGTGGATCAGTGCATTATTACAGTAAACAAATTCAAATAAATAAAATAAAATAAGTATAAAATACTTTGAGCAGTGCCCCATTTAGGATTGTGATTCAGTCTCTTATAAGTTGAACATTTACTTTTCATCTTCTGTTTTTCTAAAGACATATCCATCTATATCTCACTTCATTCTAGCATCTTCCTCTACCAGCAGTGTACCCTTCCCTCATGTTTTGTGAATACCAAGTAATGTTTCCCTTACCAATCTGTGAAATAAATATGACAAAAGAATCTCCACTTCACCATCTTTGCTTGTTTTTACTTCAAAGCAGGCTTCTCTTTCTAGCATTAGATATGTTCCCAGTCATCTTCTTATATGTCAGAACGGATCTACCTGACAACATCGACACGTCATAACACCGACAACGACTTCACCGGCGCCAGAAGATCGACAAGTCAGAAGACCGACGGAGGAAAACACTGACGCTGAGAACACTGAGATGGGGAAAGGATGTGTAAGTATGCGGTAGTGACGGCCGTTAGGGTGCGAGTAAGGTAAGTGTGTGATGTTGCCGGTCTGTAGGGATAGGGGTGGGATAAGTGAGTTAGGGTTAGGGCGCGGGTTAGGTAAGGGTGCGAGTAAGGTAAGTGTGTGATGTTGGCGGTCTGTAGGGATAGGGGTGGGATAAGTGAGTTAGGGTTAGGGCGCGGGTTAGGTAAGGGTGCAGTAGTGATATTTTTTGGGTTAGGGGCGGGTTAAGTGAGTTAGGGTTAGGGCGCGGGTTAGGTGAGTGTGTGATAGTGACGGGCCTTAGGGTTAGGGTTTTGGTTAGGGTTGTAGATAGTTGTGTATGTAAGGGTTAGTGTTGGTTTGTAAGGATTTTGGTGTGCTTGTGTTGTGTGTGTGGGTTTTGGACAGGGGATTTGTTTTGTTTGTTGTTATGATGTGTCGAGTGTATGAGGTGTCGTGTTTGTGAACTGTCGATTATGTGGTGTCGGTGAAGTCGTTGTCGGTGTTATGAAGTGTCGATGTTGTCAGGTAGATCCGTCAGAACATATGTGTCAAAATGACCATAAAACTTATGCTTGTGCTATTATTACTGCACATTTCCAGCACATTTGCAATGCATATGTAGTTACTATGTATTATGTTTTTGTAGTGCCAGCTAATTGGTGTTTGGAATTTTTTGTATGACATGAGCTTTGTACCTCAGGGCACTAATGGAAATGGGCAGTAAGTAGCTCAGCAAGTGAACCCTTCCCAGCAACAAAGTAATGCATTAAACACATAAATTAATCAATTCCTGACAATGACTGTAGCATTATCCAAGTGACCATGAAGCAGGATGCTCATAGTTTACATGAAAATCCTTTCTTTGTTTACAAATATCTTGAGCAACAGCAGAAGCATTAATTGCTAATATTTTTGTTAATTGACCTGATGTTGTTTACAGGTTCATAGGAGGTTACTAGGTTAATGGCCCTAGGGCTTTTACAAGCCTAACTGTGTATTATCCTAATTGACCATAGTTAGATGGTCGTTGTTAGCAGGGTGATTCTATGATCAGCACCAACTGCCACTGTCCATGAGGGATGTAGGTGCCCCCCCAGGGTGAATTTTCTGTCCCCCATCCAACTGTTAAGAGTGCACTTAAATTGGGTCATTGAAGATCTCTGCTTCACATGAATTGGGAGCTTATTCTAGAGGAGCAGTAATCCTCTTTGAGATATATCTGTCTTTCAAAAATGTTTTGCTAATGTCACAGGCTAGGTTGAGATCCCTGGAGTGAATGACTCTCGTCTCATTTGATTTGCAGATATGCAGCATTTCCATTAGAGCAGGGTCAGAGACTGCTCTGTAGGCTAAGTACAGGTCATCTCTCAGCAGCCTGAATGATACAGAGTATAATGACAGGGCTTTCAGTCTTTTCATGTAGGTCATTCTTTGGAGCCCCTGGATTTTCTTAGAAACCTCTGTGGTCTCTCCAGTTGCTGCAGGTGTCTTGTGAGGTATGTACAGAAGGGGGCATTGTACTCAATTAGTGGTCTGATAAGGGTTGAGTACAGCAGAGTTATAATCTCCTTAGTCTTGGATGTGATGCCCTTATTTATATGCTATGCAATGTAGAAAGCTTTCCTCACTACTCTGGACACATGGTGATCGAAGTTTAGATTGCTACTGACCTGGTTCCCAAGTGTCTCACCACTGGGTTTGAGCTTAGAGTGGTGCTATATATCACAATTAGCAGGGACTACTTCTTTGCCAAAGGGGATAATGAGGCACTTTTTTTTGCATTTAGTTTTAGTTCATGACTTTAGCACCAATCATTTGTCTCTGTCAGCCCCTTCTGTAATATAGTAACATATTTGAGGGACTCTATGACTGCACCCAGTTTACAGTCATCTGCAAACTTGATAAGTCACTGGCCATCTAGTCTCAAGTGGATATAGTAGAGGGCACAGAACAGATCCTTGTGGTACCCCAACTGATAACCGGTCTACTGGTGGAGATGGACTCCCCAACTTTGATAGTGTGCATTCTGTCAGTGAGCCAGTTAGCCACCCATCTAGTTATGTATGACTTAATCTCCAGATGGGAGAGTTTTTCAATGATCCCTTCATGTGAGGATTGTGTCAAAAGCCTTGACTAAATCAAGATAGGTGGTGTGTACTGCTTTGCCCTCATCTAGGGCTTTGGTGACATTCTCAAAGAAGTACACCAGGTTTAATAAGCAAGATCTGCCCTTGACGAAACCAAACTGGGTTGGGTCTAGAGTTTGAAGGTTGCCTTTGTCCTTGTTGACAAGGTCCATGATGATTCTTTCCATGGCCTTGCAGATAAGGATGGTTAGGCTTATGGGCAGATACTTTGCAGGGTCAGTTGATGGACCCTCTTTGTGCATGGGTATTGCTGTTGCTGTTCTCCACTCTGCCAGAACAAAGTCAGTGCTCAGGCTATGGTTAAAGAGAGTGCCAAGTGTTTCCACTAGGTCATGTTCTAATAAGCCACTATTGAAGTGTTAAAAGCAGGATTCACAGTCACACAATTTTCCAATTCTTAGCAAAATAGCAATAACTGAACCATAAGCTAAGCACGATTATATGGTGCTCATGAATGACTTTTTTCCTACTACTGAATCTAACTTAATGGAAGAAATTGCTAGATTGAAAAATCATGTGACTGTGAATCCTGCTTTTAACACTTCAGTAGTGGCTTATCAGAACATGCTTGACAGATTGGCCAATTTAGATAAGAATCTGGAAAATACTAAAAATCGGAAGCTGGACAGGGAATTAAATGACTTTAAAAATGGCCAGATTTTTTCATGGCCAAAGGGTCAATCCAATAACAACACAAACGGAGTCAAGTGAGCTCCATTAGATCGGCTAGATAGCTTCAATGGTAAAAATATGGACTCACCCAATAATGGAGAGGCTGATATGAGAAGTAATGAATCACTTTCTTTAATTTTGAGCTCAGCTACTGGTATTCAAAGAACCAATGGAGAAGGAGAAAATGGTGTGTTCCAGCGAATCATCAGCGTCAAATCAAGCTGATCTGATTGGTGATGATTCAACCACTCTCAGCTAACAGGATTCAGCCCAGAGGTTACAAAATGTGGAACACTCCACAACACATGTGGCATGCATGGTAGATGGATGTACTCAGATAAATACCCCAGGAGGCATGAATGTGAAGACAAGAGACAATTTTTCCATACTCTTCAAGTCAGTGGTCATGAAGCTACCAGAGGAAATAGAAGTGAAATCCAGTTTGACTTCAAGAGGCAGACCAGGACAATGCTCACAATCCCTGAAGCAGAACAACAACAGCACACAAGGTAGGAACAAGATGGTGCAGCTGAAATAGGTACTGTAAAAGGGAACATTGTGAACTTGTTGGATTATTCTTCATCACCTGATGACTTAAATGTTTTGGAAAAAGGTCTGCAATTTATACCTAGTGGGGGTAATAATATGTCTGATGCACTCACAGATTTGAAGTTGTTTACCAGGAACTTAAATATTAAAATGTTTAAAGATCCTGATGTAAATTATGACAAGATATGTAAAGAGAGCAAGCACGTTTGTTCCTTACAGCTTGCTCATTATTTCAGCATTCCATGATTTATGTGGGAGGGAGATTAGGGAGTTATATAATGAAGTTAGAGCTCGTAGGTGTTACAATTTGTCTATAAATGAGCAAACAGTCCTAAGCAAGCTGGAACTTGAACATAGCCTAATTATTAAGCAAGCTGACAATGGAGGGGCAATTGCTCTATTTAATAGAAATTACTATATGGAATGCATGTATAATTTTTAAAATGATAAGATTTTTTTCTAGAATTGATTTCAAGCAGGTGAGGAAATTTATTTCTAATATAAACATAGCTATTTATGAAATGGAGACACAGAATGAAATATCCTTGGAATTGTTTAACTTTTTCAATGTAACTTTCCCGACTATACCCTTCATTTACATATTCCCTAAGATACACAAGTCTGTAACCAACCCCCAATGAAACCCATTGTCTCATGGAAGTGTTGGATAATGGAATCCCTCTAAATTTATGTGCAAAATGTTTTGAGTAAATATCTGCATGTTTGTAAAAGTTATATAAAGGAATCTGCTGATTTTTTATTCCAACTAGCCAAGTGGTTTAATGAATACAAACATACTAGTTTGTTTGCCTGTTTAGACATTAATTCCTTCTTCACAGTAATTCTGAACCTCTATGGGGTAGAGGCAATACGTGAGTTTCTTAATATGGAAACCAACATGTTACATAATGATATAGGGAATATCTGTCAGATTACTGAAATTATTCTAGTAATATTTTTCTGTTTGATAGAAAACCGTATTTACAGACATCAGGGGTTGCCATTGGTACACCCATGGCTAACACCTATGCCAATTTGGTATTAAGCCAATGGGAGAAGAAATATATTTACAAGGATGAAGGTTATATTAGCCCAAATGTCCTCTTTTATAAGAGATTCGTAGATGATTGCTTCTTACTTTGGGAAGGGGATGAAGTATGTTTGAGAGATTTTGTGAACTATCTGGATAATAGTACCAACTTTCTAAGTTTTAAAATGGAATGTTCCCCTGAAATGATTACCTACTTGGACATAAAGTTGGAAAAGAAAGATTGTGGTATTAAAACTAGTGTACACAGGAAGGCTGTTCATGCCAATAGATACACACATAAAACCAGCATGCATGCCCCACATATCTTTAAGGGCATAGTAAAAAGCCAATTTTGTAGGGTAAGCAGGTTAAACTGATGAGGACACCAATATGAAACAGATGAATGAGATGGCACTGGAGTTCATTGAGAGGGGTTATACACCTCATATGATCCATCAGGTAATGGATGAAGTTATGAAGGAAAGGACTGATACAGCACCTCCTTATTTTAGCCAGTGTAATGAATCTTTAGTTCCAATAAGGCACACAGAGAGAAGCATGACTGTAAATAAATTAAGATATGAATTCACTTATAATAACAGATTTCAGGATGTAGAGAGAATTATTAGAAAGTATTGAAGTATGTTGTTAACTATGCCTGAAATGAAAGGCATCATAAAGAATTGCCCTGCATTTGCATATAGGAATGAGAGGAATCTTAAGAGTAGACTATGTTATAAAGAATTTTTGCAGGTAGGCAGAACAAAAACTCTAAGAAGGGTACTTATCCCTGTCTTGGATGTAGCTGCTGTAAGGATGTCATTACTGATCTATTTTTTTTACACATCTTATCAATGAAAGAAAGTATATTTTTGATAGTTATGCTAATTGTACTACAACACATATAGCATACTTAGCTACCTGTATATTGTGTCCAGCTTTTATATAGGAAAGTGCTCCAGAATGTTAAGAGAGTGAATTATAGAACACAGATCTGCAGTTAGGAGGAATGTAGAAACACATTCCCTGGCAAAGCACGTTCTAGACAAAGGTGCTACACACAGGTTTAAGTTCAGAGTTATAAAAGTGCTGCAAAAAATATGAGGTGGGTACATCAACAATAAGTTAGACAATGTTTCATTTGCATGGATCTTGGAACTGAATGCAGATAAAGTCCCAGGTCTTAATGGGGCAATAAGCTTAAAATCAGTTTGGAGAGAATGCATGTTGCACTAACTTACATAATTGTTTAATTGTTTCTTTGTTGTGATTGGTTGGCTGTGTCATATGTTGTATTTAAAAATGTTTTTAAAAAACTATGAAACCCGAAAGCTTTGCTTTTTGTGTTTGATTTTATTAAAATAGCAAACTTTTCTGTTGCTTGTTTTTTGTTTTATTTTCATTTACTGAATGCAGGTTTGGGGAACAAGGAAAGAAGGCCATGGGCATGAAGACAATGGATGCTGGTGCACACTACATGTTGGGGTATCAATATTTTACTGTAATCTACTTTTGCTTTCACCTAGAAGTCAGTTTAAGGGATTCCCACACACAAATGACTGAACATAAGAAAGCCACTTAAAAGCATTTTTTTTATTAGGTCTGTGCTAGTGTGCAACCTATCAGTGGTAGTGACTTGCCTTAGAAGCACCCATGTCCTTTACAAATAAAAGTCAGTGGTTAATGGTACATTTTATCAAAAATAAATGTCACCCAACAGCACTGATCAAGCATAAAGTTTTAAGGATAGAAATATTGCAGATGTTGCTTTTAGGTCTTCACATGTAATACTCAGCTACACACACACACACACACACACACACACACACACACACAAATCCACACACACACACACACACACACACACACACACACACACACACACACACACACACACACACACACACACACACACACACACACACATACGCACACACACGCACACACACGCGCACACACGCGCACACATGTGCACACACACAAAATTATATCTGAGAGTAATATACTGTTGCATTTTGGAGAATGACAATTACACTGATTTTGCAGTGACTTCAGAGCAAATGGTCCATTTTTAATAAAATATCATTTTATCCTGATTTACTATGTCATGACCAATAAGCTGAGCCTTGACAAATACATTTCAGTCATCTTTCATGCTATAATCCACATGACCTGTTCTACTTCCTGAAGAAGGAGACCAGGGTTCCTAATCACTACATCTTACCACTGGTTTTCATTGAGAAAGATCACCAAATGCACCCATATCACCTGTGCAGCAAGTTCACACTGTGCCGCTAATGCACCGAGTCGGTGTTTTTGGGATGTCTGTGCAGTGTATGTTTAAAATATGAAACAGTACTACTGTGGATTGCATTCCTGATATTCCTTGGCAAAATATGATTCTCTGGTGCAAATATCTACCCACAATATATGACTCACTTAAGTATGTTAAAAATTAATATTTTTCAACTTGTCTGTCAGAACTGTATTTTTTATGATAGATAGAAAAATGATTTCTAGTTTTCAGTTTCTACAAACTGCAGGCTTTATATTAGAAAACATTCTGGCAGTTAATGTTTTGCTATCTCCAGAAGTGTTCCTAAGAAAAGAAACTACAAATAGTTGCTTTCATAAGTTTGCCTTGGTCTTATTTTGTGGTAGATGGAAAAATGACTTCCAGTTTCCATGTGTTGAGACATAATAGCAGAATGATTTGCTAGAAGTTAATGTTTTTCTAACTGCACATCAACTGTACCTGAAAAAAGGTACTCCAACAATTTACTAGCTTGCGTTAAATTGGATTTAAAAAATCGCCCTAATCGTACCTCAAATAGTATAACAGCAGAAATAATCTAGGTTTCAATTTAAGATGAATAATATTAGATTTCACAGGAATATTTGCCATAGTTGGAGTTTTTAGATATCTATTTAAAAAACACATTCTTTCGTTCTGATCTGTGGGCTAGATATCTCATCTTTTCTAACTTTACTCCTTAATTTTTTTTTTTTTGTAATGAAAGAATTCCTTTCCCAGATTAGTATGAATTTACTTTATAATTACTCAAAAATAGCTGTTTTATTTCTTCAGAATTTTCATCTTATCATCTTTTTATTTAGCACTGGAGGGCAGCTGTTGTGAATAGTCTGTGCCTGGAGCTGAGTAAACAATACTGACTGCCAATATATGTTTTCATATGAGATTATTGAAATGCTTATGTAATAGGATATATAGCACTTCATGTCAAGTTCACTTAATATAAAGCAATTATATATATCTTTTTTAAACAAGTGCAGCTCAATGCAGAAGGCAATATGTGTTATCTTAATGTGAGAAGGATGGAACTCTACATTACTGGGATAAATAATTACTGCAACTATTAGCAGATATGCTGATGTTCTTAAATTACTTCAAAGAATTATGAAAAAAGATTGGAAGGTTTCATTGTCTCTAAACTTGCTATTTATCTGCAGTAATTTCCATTAGTTTTATAATTCATCATTTGGTAGGTTGGGATAATGTTTAAGGTGTTTACCTTACAGACACAAGGTGCAGGGTTTCATTCTGAACTATGATAATTAGTTAGGCTTAAAATGGCCCACAAGGGGCAGTTAGCCTAGTATTAATCTATGAACCCATGCCAGATCAGATTCTCTTTTGGTGAATAATGTTGGCATATTTTAAAATCTGTATAATTTATCAAAATAAATATATCCATCTACCTTTTCAGAAAATATGTATAGTGTTCTATTCCGCTCTTTTAAATGAAACAATTAGTGTTTTATTTAATCAAGATATCAATAAAATGTTAATGTTTAAATACAGTTATACCATAAGCCACATTTCTGTTGTTTTTTCATACAGTTTTATATTTTTGTATCACAGATACTTATTTAAAGTGGGGTAAAGCTATTTCATTCATTTATTTTAATTAAATGGCAACAAATGTACCAGACCTATAAACATAAGCTGTTTGTCCAATATTTCAAGATTTGTTTCCCTGGGACTAAACTCCTGGTCTTCCCCACTACAGATAATAAAACATGACAAAACAGGGGCTGAACAATGATGCGCAGTGACATGGATAACCATTACAGTCATCTTGCTGGTGTTACATTTGAACCAATTATTAATTAATTAACAGACATCCAGCTGTGGATGCATTCTAAGTCCAAGTCAAGTTTATTTAGAGATGCTGTAAGCTCTTGAGGAATGAAAAGGTACATGTGTGTATCGTCAGCATAAGGAGGAAATTTTAAACTTCTTTGATTACTGTCCCCAAGTGGGTGCGTATATACAGTAAACAACACTGACCATAAGATAGAACCCTGCAGCACTCCATGTGTCAATGGACAGGGATAGGACAAGGTAACTCCGGACAGAATCTGCTGAGTAAAACCAGTGATTTTAGAGACATTATCCTTTATGTTCTCCTGTCAGGTAAAACATTGTTGCACATGATAAAATAATTGTGCTTCAGAAAAGTATATCCAAGTAGTTTAAGGCATGGGTGAACGTCTACCTTTGTGTAATCTTCACCGTTCTGAGTTGGATAGTTGTATCCTCTGAAGTACTGTAAAAATATTAACTATCACTGCAAAATAATTTTTACAATTTCACTTTGACATTATCGGAAAACTGTTAACCATTTCTAAATTAGAGTAAGCAACATAAATAACTTAAGAACACTACAAACTTCATTGAATCACTGTCAAACTGATAAAGAAATCTGGTTGGATGAGCTGTATGAAAATTTCAAGTTTCAGAGCACAATATTTCATTTTGATTAGTTTTTACAAGATGACAAAGATATATAACAAGGACATTATTCTGTAATCATGAAAATTAATGGACACAGTCACTACTGAGTATAGACATGTTCCTTTAAATTCTTCAGAATAGACTGGCTTGGTTTGCATTTAAAAAATCTTCCCCTTTCAGTCTGCTAATCTTAATTGAATTACCAGCTTTATGACTGTTAATCCGCAGTTTTTAATGCACTAGAGTACATAATCAGAGAGAGGGGGAGAGAGCGAGAGAGCCTGTCAAGTAATGGTGGGCTGGCTAAAGGATTAACTTAACACTTTTAGCTAGAAAGCATATGCAATATTAATGTCAGCTTCCTAGGATAACAGAAAAGCATGCAAAAGCCAAATAGTTTGGATCAGTATCATAATATGCAAGCAAATGCTGATAGATTCAAAACCAGATATCTTTACTCTATATGAAATAAACCCAAATCTCTGCTGCTACACCTGTGTTTTGTTATATTTCTGGAAATAAAATGCACTTAATAAGGGCAGATTGTTCAAAATTCTTAACATATGTACTAGATGCATGAAAAAAGTCATCAATAAATGGGGCAGTGTGTCTTGAATCTTCATATGTTTTTTCATCCAATAAATATGTAGTGTATTTGTGTTATGAAACAAAACTTATTTTTACTAATTTTCACATCTACAAACTGCAGAGAAAAATGACAGGAGAAAATGATAAATGGTGACTGTGATATCAACTGTTATTACGAGTTTCTTACAAATACACTTACTTTTATTTGATATGCCTAATGCATTCCAAGTTTTCTAATTCCATTTTATTGAGATGGCTTGTTTCAATTTAACTGTTAATAATTTCTAACAGACTTCAATGAAGGTAATATTTTCATCTCAGAGACTTAGTTTATACCAGCTGAATACAAACTCAGTTATAGCTGTGACGATGTTGACACTATTAGTCAGGTATATCATTGCATTTTTCACAGTCATTGATAGTGTGCATTATATTACACAGAGTAGGGCAACTTGTGGAAGATCATGTAGTTGCCATTTCTTTTTTTTCATTTCCAAAATGCTTTAGAGAAATGTCTGTATTGTTTTTTTAATGTACTACATGCGTTCAGAATCCATCAGCAGCTCCAATATATGGATATTTCTCATCGAAGGATCCAGCTTTACGATGTCTTGGGAAAGGTTATACCATGTTACAGTAAATGAACTAGGGCACACAGTGTAACAGAATGAAAAAAACAAAGTGCCTTTTAGCCTGAAGTGTATTATGCAGAGTCAGAGAGCTGAGAAATTACTGAGTGAAGGGGAGGACGTGGAGCGAATATGAAACTGAACAAGTGGTATAATGTTATATAATATTACAACAATCTGTCAAATAAAAACAAATTACGTGCATGCAGTACACTAATGGAAGGTATCAATGTATTTCTTACATGGTTTTAACCGATTATTCCCCAGCAGCAAAAGTACAAAAAGGTACTGGAACAAAGTAGCAACGGGTACATTTGATGGATACACTTTGGTCTGGATATCTGACTGGAGCTGGAAAGGTTTTACCCATGATTTCTCCCTTTCCATGAAATGACCTGTCAACTTGGCTTTGACTCATCTTCATTATCAATGACACTCAAATACAGAAATCAAACTGTGAACCGTTTCTGCCTTTAGTATTCCACGTATATGGCAGCTATCATTATATTTTTTATTATTCATTATATTATTATATTATTATTAATTATCATTATATTATTTTCTCATTTTTCTTTATAATCTGAAATCATGTATTCATCTTTAATAATGATGTGGTTATGTATGAATAATCTACAGTCCTGCATTCATCTTTATTCATACATAAACACATCATTCCTTTATTAATCTAGAATCATGTGTTCATCATTAATCATACATAACAATATCATTCCCACCAAATTTGAATATTACTCAACACACAGCACAATCTTTTTTTGCATTCCTGGTTCTAAGACTGCATGATCTTTTTGTACTTTGTTCAAAGTAATGTATTATCTTTCCAGGCTAGGCTGCTGTTTGCAGCACCCACCATTGCCAAATTCTCAGAGAGAATAGCTGCCCAGAGTCCCTAATTCTCAATGGGGCATTTCCTATATTCTTATCCCACTGGTAAGAGGGAGTATCCCTCCTTCTCAGTCCACCATTGCAACCACCATAAATGCAAACTTTTCCTTAGCTCTGGAAATCAACCTACCATAAATCCAATATTTTCCTTGCCAACTCTGGCAGACACCAGACTAGCCCCTCCTCTTGTCTTGCACCCTTACTAAGGCTGCTTATGAGTGCTGTACCCTTTCTTTGGCTATAGCCTTTCAGATGATTGGGGGTGAGCTGCACCCATGCCTACTGCACTTAAGCCCCGGCATTACCATGAAGGGTTGGTGGGAGTTTATTTACTTCACAAAATCTGTTGTAGAAAGAGGATGAGTTAGCTGTCAACTGACCTTATTTGACCCATATCCAGCCCCTTATTCACCTTGCTAGTCCCACCCTTGGTACACCTCCAGTGTTCAGTACAATCCATAACTACATCCCTTTTTCCTGTCACTCTTCATGTGTGTAGGGTCTCTGCTTTACTTCTCAATCATATTCAGCTGACCCACTGTAAGAAGGGAACACCCTTTGGTTAATCTGTTAGTCAGATGACCCTGTGGAAGTTTTAGGCAGGATAAAGTAGTCTGTGGCACAACCTTCCTCTATACCAAACATAAACTACTATTTCTGAGAAAGCCACTTATTTACCATTTTAAGGTTTATAAGTAATTATATTGCAAATTAAAGATGCATCTTAATCAAATTACATGATATAGAAAACCATGGCATATGATTCACAAGGAGGTACCTTCCATTAAGAATGTCATTATTATTGGTCTCTGTTGTACTTATTGGACAAAATGATTAAATATATATTTTTTTTATTATTTTAACTGCCTGTACATCTGGGAAGAGAGGGCTCATTTACAACAGAGACCCAGGGGAAAAAGTTGGAGTAAACCATGCAGCATATGAAGAGAAGCAAAAGACCTATATAATTAGTCTACACGAAAAGAAGTCTTATTCATCAGTGTTTTGCAATGTTCAAAAATAAAGCAATGTCAGACTGTAAACAAGTAGATGTACAAGAAACAAATTCTAAGTAAAAAAGACTGAATTCTGCAGGCAACAATACAACCTGAGTTCAGCAACTACACTTCAACACCATCCAAAAATATAAGTGAGGTACAACAACAGAAATGACACAATACATAGGCTGTTTCAATATTTGAAGTACTATGGACTGCAACTGCACTCTGAATAAAATTTTAGAAGTAACACAAAAAGAATGAATGTAGAAACCTAAATGAGGTTTGGGAACAAACCAGTTTGTTCATGGCCATCTTTGGTGAGAGTTAGAGTGATTTAAATGTTGGTGGGGGTGGGAGATTTGTTAGGAAAGGGGGTTGAGATTAAATAAAAGAGACAGGCTTGACCAGACTTTGGGAAGGGATAGGTCAGCTGTCAAGGGGAAAGGAGGTAGTTGCATGGTAGGATTTATGTTTTATAGGGTTGTAACTTGGAAGGGGAATCACATTTGGTGTGAACTTGCAAAGACAAGGTTACGTACGTCTGAGACTGCCCTGTAGGTATTTTGGAGAACAGGTAGGCCTTGGGTAATAGTGGGGCATGGTGGTACTGGGTAAATGAATTAGTAATATTTTTTTTCTCTGTCCACTGTCTGCTCACTGACTAGGTATACTGGGAGTGTGCTTGAAGGAGACTAGGGCTTGACTGGAAAGATTGTCATTCAGTAGGGAGTGGGCTGGTTGTAGAGTTTACTTTAGTTTTCCATATGAAGTTTATGAGGGATCATGGATTTTATGATGCCTTGGGTTGATTATGGCTTCAGTTGTTTGCCTTATGGTTGGGTCGCATGCAACATCTTTCACTGATTTGTTTTCTTTCGGTGGCAGACAGAATGGTTTGCCTTTGCAGGACGTGGGTGAGGACAATTGTTGGCACACTAGAGGTGATGATGCAGTAGGAATATTCATTTGTGGCCAGGATGTTTTTTCCAGTATGCAGGTGTGGGTTTCTCAGGCTATAAGATGCCCATGAGTGATGGTCGTTGGTGGCGCATGCATGTAGGGTGACAGGGGTTGAAGTGGTCATTGGGCTGGGAGGAATTTACTGTAGGATGTGGGGAAAGAGTGTAGGGTTTAAGACTTTTACTTGGCCATGTTTTCTTGCATTTGTTGGTAAATTAAAATAAAAAGAGAAGTGCAGTTCATACGTATTTTATTGGTGGATACAGGGCTAACTTACCATACCGTGGGTAGTGTGGTGCAATACTATTGGAGGAGGCAGTAGAAATGTGTGTTTTCTTTCAGACTGGCTCTCTGGCTGCATGGGCATGTTTGCAGGTGAAGGATAGCTGTAAGTAACAGCTGTTAGTCACGTATGCATGTAGAGCAACTAACGGTTGAGGGAGACCTTTCTTATGTCAATCACTGTTTCACGACTATATCTGTGGAAGAATGTCAGTGGTCAGGGGATAAATGACAAGCAATTTTTTTTAATTCATCTTGTTTATAGCTTAAATCGTACCTAGTACTGATAGTAATGATTTAGTTCTTTAATTTATCATAGACACACAGGGATGCATGTGCTACATAAACTCTAGTTATCAAATAAAAAAAAAAAAAAAACTAAGCAAGCATCCTGCATAAACAATGTGCTAAATATTGTCTGTTGACAGCCAATCAAACAGTGATACATTGAAAAGGTATGGTGAAATGTGGTCACGATATTTTACTATTTTGATTGAATCTCATATAGTTTACATGTCCCTGTGCATTTATTGTACCAGTTTTTGCATTGTTTTCTTTAGAAATGGCTAAAATATTCATTTTGCATGTAGTGTTCATGTACAGCCTACATTTAAGCACTTGTAAAATGGGAAATTCTTAAAGCTCCCTCCCTTAATATGCAAAATGAGTGACTTTGAAAGCAAGGTGCAATGTCACTGGGGGGGGGGGGGGGGTGAACACTGTTTATGTACAAGTGCACCTGTGTTTGTTAAGTAAACGAATATATTACTTCATGTAAATGCTCATTTTTTTTCAGCTGTTAAAAAAGAAGGAAAAGAAAAACAATTGACAGACGAAGTAATGGTATTAGTTTTGCAGAGCATTTTTCTGCATTTGGGTGAATATTTTCAAGGTCATAATATTTAGATGGAATACAGTCTGGCTGTGTGTGAGGGGACAGAGTTTGGGCATTAAGGACTATTTGCTGGATTCTGAGATGGCTGGGGCCAGTTCAAAGGCATTTTTTTTCTCTCCTTGTAGTCTTAATGTGTTATCTTTTGTTGCTGATGGTGAATATGCAGAATTTACTTCAGAGGTGGGAGACCTTTGTAGTGCAGGCGGAGGAACTGTTCCAGGAAGTGCCTAATGCTGAGTCCAGGATAACAGATGATGCGGGTGAGTCCAGTCAAAAAAGACAACATCTGACATTGAGGACCAGGTCAGTGGCTTATGGGATGTGGTTGCAGTGGATCCTCCGGTAGCTGGTGTGGCTTGGGTCAGAGTGACAGGTAATGATATACAGCTGGGAGTCCCATTAGGTAGGGCAGGATTGGAGTGTTTGGGGAATGATTATGCGATAGCTAGGGAAGAGGTCTATCAGGAGTTGAGTGAAGCTGGAGGTTCTATCAGGAATATGCATCGGTGCCATGAGCTGGAACAGGGTGAAGCAATCAGTGGGGAGGATAGCGTAAGGTTCTCTGTGGGGAGCTTGGCATAATCTGCGGGTGGGGTAGGATTTTTTTCTGAAGTTGGGTCAGATTTTGGCCTACGGCTGGGCAATTGGTTAGCTACACAGGCTTTGGGGCAGGAGACAGGGACAGTTTTCCTGACCCATCACATTCCACATTCCATCCTCAGTTAAGGAAAAGATTTGGGAGGTGGAGAATGTTGATGTCTTTGAATTAATTGATGAAAAAGGGGTGCAGTGACTGTTGGAATCAAAGATAGTGAATAGCAAGGATTTTTTGGCAGCTTTAGTGGCTTTGGGGAGGAGGAGAGCTGGTAGGTTACAACCTAGGATGTGCAATAACTTGGTAGTAGGTTTTGTTTACTGTATGGCAGTTTGGCTGGAGAAGGATGCTTCTTTGGCTTTGCCACTCTTTACTTTCTTACGATTAGGGAGGCCCAGTGTTTGTGGTCGGGGACTGCTTGGTTATGGTATGACCAGAGGTGTTTGAAACAGGAAAACAGTTGATCATTCTGTCCGTTGGGAGATTAAGCATCCAGACATATGGCTAGCCACTATGAGGGATAGCTTTGGGGGGTTTTAGAGGGAGAAAGGTAGAGGGAGAGGGGGGGGAGTATGTTGGGCTTTTAATGTGGGATGTTGCTCGCAGGCAGGGTGTAAGTTCTTGTATACTTGTTCTAAGTGTGCGGGGAGCCATCTGGTGGTGCAGTGTGGTTAGTGGGAGGTTAATTTTGTGACTCTGGGTTTGCTTTCAACTAATGGGGGTGTTTTCCCTTCTTTTTTTAAGGGATATCAGAATCTCTGATCTAGGGGGAATTTTCAAGGGTTACATGGAGGGGTGCCCTTTAGAGGGGAAAGGGTATCAAGGGTACAGCCAGGGGATGCATTCTCCCATTAAGGTGGATGTATTGCCGCATATGCTCCAACAATTTCCTGATTCTTCTCTTAAGGAAGAACTAGTTGGGGGCTTTTCTTGGTGGTTTTTATATTAAATCAAAGGTGATGGGGGATAGAGTAGTCTATAAGAATTTGCATTCTGTATGGGGGAGGAGGATATACTGGAGGGTTTGGTAGAGAAGGAATGAAAGGCGGGTAGGTTGTTGTGTTCTTTTGATAGCCCCCATTTGAGAGTTTTAAGGTTTCCTCACTGTGTTTGGTTCCTAAGATGATGGATGGTGAGTAGAGAATGATTCACCATTTGTTGTACCCAGAAGGGATCTCTTAATGACTTCATTTCACCCAAGGATATCAAGGTCAGTTATGCATTTTTGAATGATGCTGTGAAGGTTATTTGGGTATTTAAGGATCCATGGTTAGTGAAGGTGGACATTGAATCCACTTTTCGCCTTTTGTTGGTATGGGAGGATGAGTGGCCGTTATTAGGCATGGTTGCTGGGAAAAAAATTTACTTTGATAAGGCTATGCCAATGGGATGCTCAGCAGCCATGCTAATTGAAGGAGAAGGTTGGCCAGGTGGTGTTCAAGGATAATGTACAGATTAGGAAGGTTATGGAGCTTTTAGGGCTTTTGAATTTTGCATGTTGGGCAGTTCATCCAGGACGTAATTTTTGTGGGTCAGTGGCCTGTTTTTTAAAAGGATGGAAGAGCAAGCATCATTGGGTCAGGATTACCAAGTTGGTGTGAGCTGATCTGGCTCTTAGGTTGTCATTTTTGGAGTGGTTTGGCTGATGGATTGGGTTGGTCAAGAAGAACTGCAGTTGTTCATGGATGCAGCTGGGGGTATTGCAATGGGTTCATTTTTTGGAAGGAATTGGTTTGAGACTGATTGGCTGGCAGATTGGAAGGATAACTGGAAAAAGAGTGTTGCCTATTTGGAGTTAATGTCAATCTGGGTTGGGTTGATAGTTTGGCCAGAGTGATTGAGGGGAAGAGGGTAATTTTTAATTTGGATAATATGCCAGTAATCATGTGTGTTTTGCAAGCAAAGACTGTGAGATCTGAATTGTTGTTGTTGCTTTTATGTAAGTTAGTTTTGTAGAGTTTGTTAATGATTTTTGCATTCACAGGTGTGCATGTGGCAGGGATTAGGAATGAGACTGCTGTCATTTTGTCTCAATTTCTGTTTTCCAGGTACCAGCAGTTGGCCCCGGGCATGGGTAGGTGCCGATGGTGTTGCCAGATGAGGTCTGGCATCTTGGGTTGACATATCCAGGAGGCTAGTGCAACAGTCTTGAGTGGGGTCTACCAGGAGACTGTATGGTAGAGCACTAGGCGAGTTTGATAAATTTATTTTGCAGTTACCTGAGGACAAAGGTGTTTGGTTGGAGGAACTATTATTGTAATACTTGGCATGGGCTTGGGGGCAGGGTAAGGTGGACTTGTCAGTAATTAGTATATTTGCACGGGTGACTGGGCTGCATGATTTTACAAAGTTCTATTTGGTTGGGTGTATGTTGAGATGATGGGGTAGAGTGGTTGGAGTGAATATGGATATGCATTGGCCAATGAAGAGACAGATTTTGAAACTTTTATTGAAGGGTTTGGCTTTAGTGGTAGGTGAGTCAGTGGATTTTTTTGTGGGTTACTTTGTGTTTATGGATGTATTTTGGGGAATTTTGGGTATCAGAGCTGTTAGGGTCATTAGTTTGGAGAGAGGATATGGTTTTTCCATGGTCAGTGCACATTTGGTTACTTAAGTCTAAAACAGATCAGTTGGAGGGGTGCGCAGATAGTTCTTAGGAAAGATAGGACTGAGGGTCTTTGTCTGGTGGATTATGCTTTGCAATTGACGCGGAGTCATGGAGGGAGCCCTCACAATTGAATTTTTGGTTGGGAAGGGGTAAGATGGTAACGGGTAATCAGTTTGTACATGTAATAATAAGGGTGTTGTGATGTATGGGTTTTCCAGGTGAGAGGTTCTCCACTCATTCCAGTCATATTGGTAGAGCTTCAGACTTGGCAAGGAAAGGCAGATCCATTTAGGTCATCAGGAGAGTGGGGAGGTGGTTTTCCAATGCCTTTTTGTCTTATACTAGGTAATGGATTCAATTGATAATATTTTGTCTTTTATGAAAGGAGATTGTCATCTTGGGTCATTAATATATCCACTGGGCAATGAAGAGGGCAGCAGTTAGGATGGAAGGAAAGGATTTGGGTGTGTATTGATTGGGGTGGACAGCTAGTTAGCATGGGATTAGAGGTTTTAGGTGGACTCAGCTTATGGATGAAATTGAAGTATTACAGTTATGGATGGGGATTCCTCAAATATTGGTGATACATTTGGCTGGTAATGATTTGGGAATAATTCCTAAGAAGCAGTTGCTGGATAACATAAGGGAGAATTTGTTTATGTTGCAGATGTAATATCCAGGCATGTGCATTGTATGGTCGAAGATAGTCCCATGTTTGTGTTGGAGGAATGCTGTTAGTGTAAAGGCTTTGGAGTGCTCATGGAGGTTTATTAACTATAGGCTGGTGTGGCTGTTGGAGGCATTGGCTATGTATACCATAGATCATAGGGATTTTGATGACAGAAACCCAGTTTGGTTTAGATCTGATGGGGTGCATTTGAATGAGTTTGGTTTAGATGTGTTTAGCATACAATTAAGTTTATTTTTATAAGGTCTGGTGAAAGTTCTTTTGCAAGAGAGGGGGAGCAGCCTGTGGTCAGGCTCTTTGGAGGAGAAGAGGGGCAGGCTTCTCCTTCTTCTGTTCCCCCTTGGTATTGGGTGTTGATGCAATGAGTTCTACAGATGAAAGTGAGCTGTAGATGCTACTTGACTGACAAGAATAAGTGAGTGGAGATATGGAAGGTGCTTATTCAGACAGGGTGAGTGGGTACACTGCTCTGAGATGTGTTATAAAGATTTTCATGTGGTGGTTATACAGTCATTCCTGTTAGCTTTAATACATTATTTAAAATATTAATTGTATGTGTGAAATTAATAAAGGTTGTCAAAGGTCATTTGGTATCATTGTGTATTATTGAAGGGGACAGGGACAAATGAGATTTGGGAGCAAACCAATTTGTTCAGGGACATCTTTGGCGAGGGTTAGAGTGAGTTAAATGGGGGGGGGGGGATGCGAGATATGTGAGGGAAGGGGTTGAGATTAACTAAAAGAGATAAGATGGACCAGACTTTGTGAAGGGATGGGTTAATTGTTAAGGGCCTTTAGAGGAAGTGAGGTTGTTGTAGGCTGGGACTAAGGTTTTATAGTGCTGTAATTGCAAAGGGGAATATCATTTGGTGCAAACTTGCAACTTGCCCTCCCTTCCCTTTTTTCATTTGGTTAATTTGTTTGGTATGGTCACGAGATGGGTATTGGAAAAAGAAGAGGGGCAAGTTTGTCATTCTTTTGTTCCCCTCTTGGTGTTGGGTGTTGATGCAATGAGTTTTGGGTATGAAAGTGACAAGTAGGATACTGCTTGATTGACAAGAATAAGTGAGTGAAGGTATGGATGATGCTTATTTGGACAGGATGAGTGGGTACACTGCCCTGAGGTATGTTATAAAGATTTTCATATTGTGATTACAAGGTCATTCCTGTTACAATTAATATTTGAAATAATGTATTAAAGTCACGTGTGAAATTAATAAAGGTTATCAAAGGTCATTTGATGTCATTGTGTATTATTGAAGGGGACTGGGACAATATGAACTAACTAAATTCTGATAGCAAACTGGTTAGCTAATCCAAAGACAAGCCTAGATCTGCCAGTGAATGGATGATATAAGAAACATAAAAATCAAATCAAACCCAGGCTACCTAACCAAAAAGAAATCTGTTCAGACCACAAATGGGTTAATAGCTTTACTGTATGTCAGAAACTGTGTCAAGGCATAATTAGTTAAAAAAAAAATCTTACTCTGAAATCAAATAGCAAGGTAAGCTATCTGTGACAGGATACACACTATTCACATAATTCCAAATAATACCTCATAGTCCCTTGGTGATTCAGAATCAGTTGGAATGACAATGGACTCAGTCTGTGTATTGTGTGAGTTTAAAGAAAAAATGGAAGGTTAATGAGGTTCCAGACAATTTTCTAAAAACTCACCATGCCCTGTACAGTTCAGAGGTCCAAACATTTTTTTTAGAAATTGCCCGTAGTGATCTATAAGAAGTATCAATAAACAACAGAATCCATATTCTGCAGAGTTTGCCAGGATAACCAGATCATGGACAAGCAGGAAATCAACCTAGAATTCTGTTTCTGCGTTATTACAGTGAAGGGAGTTTCAAAATATTCAACAGCCAGATACCAAATGATAAAATGACATAAGCAGCATGACATCTGGAAATGTGAAGCAGAGACTTGGTGATACCACATATGCCTGCAACCCACAGATATAAATGCAGTTTGCCCTGCAAATTTGTTGCTGGGGGCCTTGTTTTGTTTAAGAAAGTTATGAATTGTGGAGGGGTTAGGAGTAGTTTAGGACAGGCTAAATGTGTAAGGGGCAGGTGGTTGTTAGTTATAGGTAGGGATGGAGATGGAAGGAAGAGTGTCAGTATATAAGTAGCAGATGGGTGGTCATCATCTTTGGCTCTACAGTTGAATGTGCAATATCTGTAGTGTCCAAGGTGATCATCAGTGTGACTTGTGAGGACCCAGGTAATTAGGGGTGGTTTTGGCAGGTAAGTCATGTTTTTCTTTTTTATTGGCTGGGGTAGGTATAACTTGAGTAGATATAGTGTTATTTTTCAGCTTATTTATGTGCTAATATTATGGTTTGGGTTGATGGGGCAGCTTTCTGGGTAGTAGAGTGCTGCTGGGGTAGTTGTGGTTTTGAAGTTGTTTAGGAATACAAACTGTAGTTGATGATGAACAGTTAAGGTAGTTTTTCTGTGGAGAGTTAGGTTATGTCAACCAAAGTGATATGCCCTGGCTGGAGAATGCTTGGGTTGTGGCTTTGGTCATGTTGACTGGTTTGTGGTGTGTAGTTTAGAATTAGAGAGAGTTTTCTTGTGCGATGAATCAGTATTCACTTTTGGGGCCATTTGGAGTAATTTTATCTCAGTTTAGCTTGTTGATATGGGCTGGGGTGTGGTGAGCCTCGTGGTGCTACAGTGTATGTTGTCTCACTGACATGATGTACATGATGTCATGCCAGTGTGGCAGCCTTAAAGAAGCACGAGGCAGATATTAAAAAAATAAACAAATTGGTTTAATGCATATGACAGATAATTAATTCATGAAGAAGGTGAAATACATGGGGTACAATCTGTCGAAGGAAATGGAACTTGGAGTTAAGGATAGTGTGGGATGCATAGACAGTGAGTAGAAGCAGGGAATAGTGGTTGGTTAGGTGCTTACACACTTTGTGTTAGTAATGACTGGGTGTTCCAATGCATTGTGAAGGGGAGGATTTCAGGCAGTGCCCTTTTTTATTAAATCTTGTGTACTAGGTACAGGAAGAAGTACCTCTCAACTGTATAGTCTTGGTGCTGTCACTCTTAGAATGCTCAGTTTTACCTCCTGTTTTTCATTCTGTTCTTCATGGAATTTGTGTCTTTTGGGCAAAACACTGGAGAATAAAATCACTAGAGAGGACATACATTTGAGTTTCAGACTTCATATTTGGCAAAAACTGTATTTTGACACAGGTCCTGCTGCTTGTTTGTTTATTTATTCTTTATTGACTAAGTTAGTTCCACTAGTCTGGTAGTCTCTTTTCAGGGGAGACCTGAGGTGGTATCTATACTGCTAGGAGAAATTTGGCCAGGGTGTTGGGAACCTACAACTAATCTTCATTGTTGAGAGTTCAACCCATTTTGGAAGAATACTTCCTGTTTCCTTTCCAGGCACAGAGACAGCCCAGAGAAACAAGGAGGAAGATGGGGAAAGAAGGTGATGGTGGAGTTGTGAAAGAAATGGAGGAGAGAGCAAATATCAAGACTGGAGAATATATATATATATGGGATTCTGTGGACATGTTTCAAAGAAATCGGTTTGATGGAGATGATTCAGAAAATGAGGGATGTATAATTATAACCCTCCAGTCAGGGGGGTGGTGGGATGATTTACTTAAAGAAATGGTGGTACAGAGTGACCAAGAAAATGAAGGAGATGTTTCCTGGGGGGACATTATGGAGAAAATACAAAAGGAAGATGCACAGACAATCTTGAAGAATAGTGAAATGGAAAATAAATCATGTGCAGGGAAAGTAAAAGAAGGCAAAAGTGGAGTAGCAGAAAAGAAGGCAGAAGAAAATAAAAAATGGAAGCACGTAGTAAAGATTCAAAGTAAAGAAGGCAAAGAAATGGGCAGGTATGAAGTGAGGGACAATTTAATAGCTCCTCTGAGTGTAAAAACACATGAGGTAAAAGCATTTATTCTTATTAACAATGAAACATTTTGTAACATCATATTTAAGACTGTTTTTTTCAATGGAATTTTTTTAGGAGAATATGACAAAAAGAAAGACTGTAACCCATGGAATCTTTAAGTGACAAAAGCATTTAACAGGGAAACAAAAAAAAATCATGTACAATTTCAAACAGAGATAGAAGGAGAAACTTAGAAAGGACACTTGAAAACTTTATATAAAGAAGTACTGGACATTGCAAAACTTCATAACAAAAGGGGTTTATGGATTGGTGGCGGGGTTGTAATATTGTGTTAAAAATAGAAAGAGAAAAAAATTACACATATTCCAAGCATAATAAATGTGGAGACAACCCAAAACATGTTTTTTTGTGTGGAAAAGAAGAACATTTGCTGTATAACTGTGACAAAAGAAAATGTTATATTTGTGGGGAAATAGGACATGATAGAAAAAATGTGAACTGAAAGGTAATAAATGTAACAAAACCAAACATTTGTGGATGGATTACAAAAATGAAAATAACAGTAAGAAAAACAAAAGAGAAGAAAATTAAAAAAATATATAAGAAAAATTAGATGAAAAAATAATAAAGAGGACATAGAAGAAGGTTCTGAAATAAGTGATGAAGAAGACATAAATTTGGAGGTAGTTAAAGAAAAAAAAGAATTATATTGGTAAAAGGGTAAAAGACAGAAAAAGCAAATTTAAAGGGATAAGTGCAAAAGAAAAAAAGAAAGGAAATGGATGAAAAAGAATATATACAGCTAATGATTGGGGGTTGGTATAATGGTTAAGGTGTTTGACTCATAGACACAAGATACAGTGCTTAATTCTCATCTTTGCCAGGAAAACTGGCTAGGATTCAAATGCCTTATTAAGAAAGCTAGCCTAGCAATAAGCTATGAACTTATAAAAACCATGAACCTAAGGGAAAAATGGAAATTTTAGAGGGATTTCTGTAAATGTCAATAGTATTAAGAATATAGTAAGATAAATAGGGATTTTGGAGTGATGTAATACATGTGACGTAGATTTAATTATATTGGAAGACACAAGAGTTTTAAGAAATACAGGAAAAATTACAAACAGAAAAACTATGGGAAAGAAAGACCATCTGGACTTTGGGAAATGAGAGATGTTCCAGAATAGCTGCATTCTATAGAAATACAGTAAAGTTATTAGATCTAACTTTAGCAAAAATGGGAAGATTAACCACTGTATATTTAAAATGGAAAGAACAACTATATAGAACTATAACATTATATGCTTACACTAGTTTGAAAGAAAGGGGAAACTTATTTATTCAGATTTTAGACTATGTAGTGACAAATATGAATATTACAATAACAGGAAACAAACTGTGATTTTTAAGAGACAAGCATAAAAAGAAAAGAAATTATATAAGAAAAATGTTAGAAGTTATAAGATGTGGCAAGTTAGAACTTTGGAACAAAAAACATGGACTTACAAAAGGGTTATGTCTAGAACTGATATAGATTATTTTATAGTATCAGAAGGTTTAGTTATAGGAGAAGGGGAGGTAGTTAAAACAGGATTTTCTGATCATCTTGCAATATGGCTAGGGATAAAGAAAAACAAGGAACATATAAAAATAGGATAAATGAGAAAGCTTTGAATAAAGAAGAAAAGAGATTACTAATACAGTAATGGAGAGATCATATTAATATAAGAACAATTTATAAAAATCGGTCTGAATGGTGGATGATTAAGGAAAATATAAAAAAATATTTTTTACAGTGGCAATATGTGAGAAAAGTAGAGGAAGAAAAAATATGAAAGAACATATACTGATGCACTGGAATATTTAGAACATAATGATAGAAAGTAGCAAAGTCAAACCAAAGCAGCTCTCCGGAATCGGCAAACCTTTAATAGACCAGCATCAACGAGTAGCAGCAGTAATACACTTGAATGCTTAAACAAAGCAACCATGTACATAAAAACAACGGTTTAACTTAGCGCTTTCACCCGTTAGTCAAGTCGGGTATCATCAGAGTAAACCAACATAATGCTCCTCAGTTACTGAAATAATTTCAAATGCTATTCCCGCCCTCATAATTAACCAATCACTTTAGTTAAAAAACTAAATTGGAAACAATGTAACCAATCTAACCTGTGAACAGTAAAAATATATCCACATTAAAAACACTCTCAGTCAAAACATTCTAGCCCGTACAATGTAAATACAGTTAATACAATAATAATAATACATGAAATACTTTGTTTTGTTGTATTTCAAAATCAAATAAGTAACGATTTGTATTTTAAAATACTAGACAAGGAAATGTAATCATTAATACCTGGAGGTTTTGAAGCATCTAGCCTAAGTTGCCACATGGTCTCCCTCACCTCTAGCAAAATCTTAATATTGCCCCCTCTATCATTGTCTGGTATTCTATCTACAACAAAAAATAAAAACTTTTTAAAATTAGAACACCTAATACTGTGCATATATAGGGCATTACTAGTCTTTTTGTTCCTAATGTCCCTTAAATGCTCTAAAATTCTTAACCTTAATTTTCTTATAGTTTTCCCCACGTAAAAAGTGGGGCAACTTAAACAAGTAGTGACATACACTACCCTCCTGGTGTTGCAGTTACAATATCCTGGACACTTAATAGTTTTGTAAAAGTTTTGGACCACCACATATGGGCCATTGTTGATGAACTTACATACACTACATGAACCACATTTGCTCATTTTAGAACTCTTATAGGGTCCAGTATTATTGTTCTCTTTTTCCATCAACTCCTTTAAATTCATACCCCTACTGTATGTAAATAGTGGCGAATTTCCTATAACACATGTAGTGTCCTTATCTAAAGTGCAATGCCATGTGTCCCTAACAATTTTGGTAATATAATCTAATTGCCCATTATAAGGTAAAATCATAGCTTGTTTTGAATGACAAGTGTCAGTGGGTAAACTCGTGTTGTTCTCATCATGAACCTCTTTCAGTAAACCACCTTTTAAAATTGGTCTGAAAACCAAATGTCTTTTAACCTCTATCTTGTTTCTTATCTTATTCAAGACATCAATTGGGTAGCCTCTTTCTAAAAACAAATTGACAAGACTTATTAACTCCAAATGAAACTTTTCATCTTCACTGATTAACCTTGAGAGTCTTACCATTTAACCCTTTACGACATTCCTTTTCTGAAATTGGGGATGACAGCTTTGAAAATGTAAAAAAATTATTTGAATATGTTTCTTTACGGTAAATACTAGAATCCAATTTAATACCCGATGTCCAAAAAGTTACAAGTATTACCGTGAACCTTGTATGTGAATTTAAGGAATATTGTGGTGTTGTTGAGATAATCAACAAATTTGTGAACCTCATCAATTGACCCTCTCCAAAAAATCAAAACATCATCAAGGAAACGTAGATACAACACAATGTTGTGCATAAATTCTGTAGGGAACACCTTCTCTGTCTCCCATTGTGCCAAAACAAGGTTAGCATAAATTGGCGCACATTTGGCGCCCATGGCGACCCCTGTAACTTGCCTATATAGTTCTCCCTCAAAACCTATAAAATTGTTAGAAAGAATGAGTTCCATAAGGTCAACCAATAACAAATGCTTAACTGAACGAAAACCACTAAATTTCTCCAGACATGTTTTAAACATTTCCAACCCTTGTGACTGCGGGATAACTGAAAAAAGATTGATAACATCTATAGTTACCATTGTAAAGGGCTCATCAAAGTGTTTCTGTCTAATCACCTCTAGGCAATGCCATGAGTCCCTTAAAATGTGTGACAACTTTCTAGTAATATTCTTACAGTGAAAGTCCACATATGAAGCCATTGCTTCAGTTTTAGAACCCCTAGCAGACACTATAGGGTAGAAGGGTGGGTCATTTCAATTTTTGTGAATCTTAGAATAGTAGAAAGATAGAAAGTACTTTGACAAACAAAATAATTATATGAAAGAAATCAAGAAAAAATGCAAGGATTGTTATGCAAGCAAATATATTTTAACAAGGGAAAAGAGAAGGAATACTGAGTTAATTAAGCAGATTAGTAAGGGAAGATAGTAGCGTAATGAGAGAAATAAAAACATAAAAGGGAAAAAAAAGAGAATAAAGTGTTGGAAAATCAAATTTCTTTAAATGAGCTATATAAAGTATTAAGGCAAGTAAATACAGATTCAGCTGCAGGACCTGATTGAATAGAATATGAAATGTATAAAAATTTAAGAGATTGGCAGAAAAATTATTTTTAAAGATTATGAATGAATGGTTAAATGCAGGTTTTATGTATAAATATTTTTGTAGTAGAATACTTAAACTCATATGGAAGAAGGAAGATAAAAGGGAATTAAAAAACTGGAGACCAATAGTACTGAACAAGATCTTTATGAAAATAATATATATATATATATATATATATATATATATATATATATATATATATATATATATATATATAAAATATATAAATAAATAAATATATATATATATATATATATATATATATATATAAATATATAAATAAATAAATAAATATATATATATATATATATATATATATATATATATATATATATATATATTATAAAGGGGAAGGGTTGTCAAGAATTATTCATGATTGAGAAATTGTGGATCGTATGATGAACAGAAAAGAAAAAGTTAAAAGCATGATAGGAGACTTTAATAAGGCATTTGACACAACTAGAAATGAAATCCTGTGGGTAAAAATGAAAGAATATAATATAAGTGAGAAAGTTAGGAATAATGTATGTCAGTGTATAGTAGTAAGAAAGTAAAAATACTTGTTAATGGCCAGTTAAACTAAGATGTACATGAATAGTGGTGTGAGACAGGGATATCCATTGAGCTGTATACTCTTTATATTAGTTATGAATGTAATAGTATGTGAAATAAGTTACAAAATGAAGGAGGTGGGATATCTAACACCTGAAGAGTTAAGAATTCCAGTTCTGTTAACATATGCAAAAGACTTTATAATAATTGCAGAAAACAAAATTTGGATAACAGAGGTAATTATTTGTACAAATGAGTGTCTAGAGGTGATAGGGATGACTTTATCTAAGAGAAAAGCAACAGTTTAGGTGATGTAGTAAAAAATAGGGATATATATTTTATAATGAATTCAATTTCTGTGTTAGGTATAAAAGTTGGGAATAAAGATACAAGAAGAATTCAATGGGAAATAAAACAAACCCAGCTTTTCTGGAGAACATATAAATTATCATTCAGAAAAAAGGCTTATTTGATAAATTCCATACTGGTGGGAAAAAGGCATACTTAGCGACCATATTTATATGGGTCTATATTAGATCAGTGAATGCTTAAACAAGCAAACGCTGACTGATCAACCTTATTTTAGCGAATGTTCAAAATTTCGAAGCAACAGAAACCCAAATTTTTTCCTAGGGAAAGAATTCAGTTATCCGTTTCTGTTGCTTCAATATTTTCAGTGCTGTGGTGGAAAGTTACGGGTCGGATTCAAGTAAATGTGAGATTGTGTGGATGTGAATGTTAGGGTGGGTTAGGTGAGTTAGGGTTAGGGCTCGGGTTAGGTAGGTGTACGGCTGTGTGGACGTGAAGGTTAGGGCGGGTTTAGGTGAGTAAGGGTTAGGGAGGGGGTGAGGTGAATGTGCGATAGTGACGGACCTTAGGGTTAGGGTTTGGGTTAAGGTAAGTGGATAGTTAGTGGTGTGTGCATAGTTTAGTGTAGGGTTAGGTGTCAGATTTTAGGTTTATGTGTGTGGATTTCTGTTTGTTTGGTGTGTTTGTGTTGAGTGTATGTGTTTTGGATCAGCAATTTCTTTTCCCTAGGAAAAAAATGAAAAAAATCGCTGATCTGACAGTTCGAGATTGTAAGCTTTCGCTTACATAAGGTTGATCAGTCAGCGTTCTCTTTTTTAAGCATTTGCTGATCTAATATAGACCCTGTTTATACTGCCAACAGTATTTGTAAAGGAATCTTCTTCTTTCGGCTGCTCCCATTACGGGTCGCTACAGCAAATTAACTGTTTCCATTTATTCCTGTCCTCTGCATCTTGCTCTGTCACACCAACCACCTGCATGTCCTCTCTCACCACATCCATAAACCTTATCTTAGGCCTCCTTCTTTTCCTATGACCTGGCAGCTTCATCCTTAGCATCTTTTTACCAATATACTCTGCATCCCTCCTCAGCACATGTCCAAACCAATGTAATCTTGCCTCTCTGGCTTTGTCTCCAAACCTTTCAACCTGAGCTGACCCTCTAATATACTTATTCCTAATCCTAATCCTGTCCATCCTCGTAACACCCAGTGCAAATCTTAACATCTTCAACTCTGCCACATCAAGCTCTGATTCCTGCCTTTTTGTCAATGCCACCGTCTCCAACCCATATAACATAGCTGGTTTCACTACCCTTTTGTAGACCTTCCCTTTCACTCTTACTGGTACTCATCTGTCACAATCACTCATGACACTCTTCTCCCTCCACTCCATCCTGCCTGTACTCTCTTCTTCACCTCTCTTTCACACTCACCATTACTCCACCTTCCCGACCTCTACTCTCTGCATCCTCACCATTCCTCTATCCTCCCTCTCATTCACACACATATATTCTGTCTTAGTCCTGCTGACCATCATTCCTCTTCTCTCTAGAGCATATCTCCACCTCTCCAGGGTCTCCTCCACCTGTTCCCTACTCTCACTACAGATCACAATGTCGTCTGCAAACATCATAGTCCACGGGGACTCCTGTCTGATTTCGTCTGTCAACCTGTCCATCACCATTGCAAATAAGAAAGGGCTCAGAGCTGATCCTTGATGTAATCCCACGTCCACCTTAAACGCATCCGTCACTCCCACCGCAGACCTCACCGCTGTCACACTACCCTCGTACATATCCTGTACCACTCTTACATACTTCTCTGACACTCCAGACTTCCTCATGCAATACCACAACTCCTCTCTAGGCACCCTGTCATATGCTTTCTCTAAATCCACAAAGACAGAATGCAACTCCTTCTGACCTTCTCTGTACTTCTCCATCAACACTCTCAGAGCAAACATCGCATCTGTAGTGCTCTTTCCTGGCATGAAACTATAATGCTGATCACTAATCATCACCTCCCTTCTTAACCTAGCTTTCAAAACTCTTTCCCATAACTTCATGCTGTGACTGATCAGTTTAATCCTTTGTAGTTACTACAGCTCTGCATTTATAAAGGAATAATTATAGAAAATTGTTTTCATTTATATAGGGTTCTAGATTAAACCAAGTAAAAGTAAATGTACGCTGTATGTAAATAAAGATGAAGGAGGTTAAGGTTAATTGTGGTAAAGGTTGCTTCATTAAATTTGTACAAAGTGTTAAAGTGGATAAATGAAAGCGAGAGATTAGCAGTAAAATTTTATAAACATAAGTATGAAAAATTATGGGATATGGCAGAAAGAGTAAAATAGGAAAAGAGTGTATAAATTAAGAAATAAAATGCTTCTAAAAATATTTTTGTGGAAAATAGAAATTGATGATATAGAAAAAATAGAAAAGTATGGTATAAGAATGTAATGGTAAAACATTACTATATAAATCACAGGAAATTATAACAGATGAAAAAAATAAAGCTATGAAAAATAAGAGGCAAATGGTGTAATCAGAAAGTAGAATGTCAACATTTTTGTGGATACTGGTAATAGATAATTTGCCAGTAAAAGGAAACATACCATATAAAAAGAAAAGAGATAGAATATGTTTAATTTGTCAAGAAGAAGAAACTATGGAACATGTGTTTTTGAAATTTAAAAGAGCACAAAAGTTATGGGGAAAACTATGTAAAGAAGATTTTTTTAAAGCTATAAAAAGTGGATAAATTAAATATGGCTATGATTAAATGTGGATATTAGAACAGAAGTAAATAATATTTTAAAATAATAGACAAAACATTATTTTACGTTATATAGGTTACATGTAAGAAAAGAATAAATGAAATTATGTTTAATGGTAAATGGATTTTAGCAACAATACTAAGTGAAATCAGAAGGTAGTTATGGAAAAAGGAGTGGACTCTAATAGGGATGAAAATTTAGTATGATTGTAAAGGAAATTATGAATATGTGTAAACAGATTTGCATATCTATATATTTGTGCATTTGTAAATATTTGTAACTATTTAAATATTTTGTAAATAATAGTTATTTTTGTATATAAATAAAGGACCCCTACTATTTTAATAGGTGCTGTGGGATCTTTTACATCCACCTGAGCTACCACAAAGTCAAACAGGTGGGGTCTTGATTTAACTTCTCATCCAAAATGACAGACTCTAGTAACTTCCTAAGTTTGAAACAAAATACTTAAAGCTGTCCCAATGTTGGGCCTTTGCATACCCTATATGCTAGGCTTGGTTCTCAGCTAAGAAGTTGAGAGGTATCAAAGCAGCTTTTCAACAATTCAGAGGTTTAGTCCTCTGCACAAAAAAAGATTCAGACTAATAACTGAGATAAGTAGGAGTGACTTGTCTGCTAGAGGAAGTCTCAGATGGACTGTATAGTCAAACTTATTGTTTCTGCGTTTTATTGGACTGAAGAGTCGTTTTATAAAGGAATTCGTGTGGATTACGGATTTGTGCCTCTTCCATCTGTTCTGTATTTTTGGTGTTTTGGTGAACATTGGAACAGTGATTCTTTTTGGTTTGTGAAGTCTCAGATAAACTTTTTTTTCTGGAATGAAGTACGGTTTTTAGCAATCAGCAGACATCACTTTGGTGTTCTTTGTATAAATATCAGTTGAAACATATGGCTATCTATTCAAAGAACACTTTGCCTACTGTGTAGTTTTTTGTACTTACAGGTTGCCCCTGGAAAGGGACTGGAAGGCATTTGTTATATATGGTGTATGATTAGATGTAGGACCAGTAGACTAGATTGTTAGTGAAGATGTAAAAAAAAAAAAAAAAAAAAAAAAAAAAGTAAAAAACAAAAAAAGAAGCAATAACAAATGACATATATGATGACAAGATGTTTGAGGCATTGAATTAATGGTTGTGATGTTTATCTCACAAGCGTAAGATACATGGTTTGGTTCTCAACCATGGCCAGAGTTTGGATCCAGATATACAAGGACAATTGTATGTTCATTGGTTTCATTCTTTTGTTTCAGAATGTCACAGGCAGATGATATGGCACAGAAATGGCAGGAGACAGTCTTGTAGGTAGAGGAATTGTTTCAGCGGGTGCATAGACAACAGCAGACATTGCAGGAGGCTGTCCAGGCTGACTCATCAAGAAGTAGACAGAAAAGAGGAAGTCAAGTGGTCCAGTCTGTGATTAGTGCCCTCAGAAGTTATTGTCAGGAGACCCAGAAAGCTAGCAGGGCAAGTTGTTTTAACACCAGTGGCGTAGCAGCCAATGTGGATGATGTTCATTTGGAGGTAGGGGAAGGAGCTGATTTACTGCCAGATGCTGACTTGTTAAATTTGGTTCAGGAGTTAAGTGCAGGTGATAGGAGTAGGTTCCAGAGTTTGTTTGGGGTGGAAAGTCAGGTCAAAGGGGCAAAGGTGGGCCAGACAGTTTTGTAGGAATGGTTGGGGGTGGGGATTGGCAGGGTACTTTAGTGGGGGATGGAGCTTTCCCCTTTGGTCTGGGGCAATGGCAGCAGGTGAATTGTTGCAGGTGGTGGAGGTAATGGTTGTTCCAGGTCACTAATGATTCCAAACTGATGGATTGGGTAATAGTACAGTTTTTATCACTGTTCATATTCTACAGGTGGTATGGGAGAAGATTCAGCATGATTGAGTGCAGAGAGTAGCAAAAGCAGATGCTCCAGGGGTTAGAGATCTTATGTGAGCTCTGGCTGCTTTGAAAAAGAAGGGAGGGTATGGGATAACTGGGTTTCAGGTTTTATTTACTTGATTGCTGTCAGTTTGGAGAAAGAGTCAAAACAGGTATGAATGATGCTTTCTTTTATTAATGATTGAGGAGGACGGTGGAAGTTGCGTGCATGGTGGAAATGAATGCCTTTGGTATGATCAGTGTTTAAGTAGGCTGAAGGCTGTTGACAAGTCATTGGTGGGTGAGAACAGGCATGACTATGATAGATAGGACAGGGGTCCAAATAAGGAGGTGGTAGAAATTTCTGTAGGTAAGGGTAAAGCTTGCTGGGTATTTAATGCAGGTAGATGTACTTGACCTACTTGTAGGGTCCCACATATATGTACCCAGTGTCGAGGTCAGCATCCTCTAGTCAAGGGCTAAAAAGAAAGATGTGGTGTATTTAGAGGTGGGTGAAAATGTTAGGCTGGGGAGTGGTGAAGAAGTTAGAGGAAGGGGTGAAGGGAGTCCACAGGGTATTAGGCCAGTTAAGCCTTTTTTTATGCCAGACTCAGCTGAATGATCTTGTCATTCTCCTATTAATATGGAGGGGCTGCTGAAGGACTATTTGCAGAGATTACTGGTTTGTGAGTTGTTGGAAGGGTTTAGGTGTGATTTTTTTCAGTTGACTCTATGGTTAGTGGTTTAAGAAGAAATTTTGGTAATTTGAAGTTGGTTAAATGAAAAGAAGAGGTGTAACGACATTGTTGGATAAAGAGCTGGCAGTTCAGAGGATACTGAGCCTCTTTCATGTCCCTTCATTTTGAGTATCTCCACTGGGTTTAGTTTCCAAAAAAGTCTCCAGGGGAGTATTGTCTAATACATCATTTTTGTTCCCTGAGGGTAATTCTGTGATTATGTACATTCATAGGCATAAAGCCAAGATTCTGTACACATCCTTGGGTGAGGAGATTAAGGTGATTAGGTCACACAGTGACCCCTGGTTAGCAAAGTTAGATACTGAGTCAGTGATCCAGTTGCTGCTGGTAAGTGAGCAGGATTGGCTGATTTTGGGAATGAGCCTGCAATTTGATACCCATGGGCTATGTGAGAAATTTAGCACTGCTCTGCATTGCCTTTGGCAAGGGACAGCTAAATCTATGTGAGCCATTCATTATTTGGATGATTTTGTATTGGTAGGTGAAGGTAAGGTAGCAGTCATGGTGTTTATGAAGTTGTTTGAGCAGCTGTGTGCAGAACTAGGGGTACCATTAGCAAGAGCCAAACAGGAGGGTCTTTCCAAGGTCCCTTTGTTTTTAGGTCTGGAGGTTGATGCAGAAACAGAGGTGTTTCGACTGCACCTTGAAAAGGTCATTAAAATGTAAAGTCAGATTGAGGGTTTGGTTAGCAAGAGCTAGGTTAGTGTCAAGGAAGTGTTAGTGATGTTGAACTTTGCATGCTGAGTTGTTGGGCTTGGTAGAACCTTTATGAGGTCACTGGCTAACTTGATGATTGAGGAGAAATGGAAGCATCATTGGGGGACAGTGGGCAAGCAGGTTAGAGAGGACATGACAATCTGATTGGAGTTCCTATAATGATTCAATGGACTGTCTTTTTGGCAAGGAGAGTTGGTGTCTTCACCTGAAATAGAACTTTACACAGCTGGGGATGGGTGTGCACTTCAGCTGAGGAAGGGTAATAACCCGAAAGCGCTCATCCTGTTTTGCATTTGTTTGGTTTTTTGGAATAAAACTTTTTATATATAGCAAGCAGTATCCAGCAACGTTATTTCGTTGATCACAATAATGTTTTGGCTGACAGTCTATTTCATTTTAAGATTCACAGGTTCTTGAAGTTGGCACCAGGAGCTCTGATAATTGCAACAATTATGCCCAACACAGTATGGGAAACTAGTTATGTGTGGTGAGCTGGTTAGTCCAGCAGTCATAGTCTAAGGTAAATAGGCATGCTTGCAGCAATTATGGCAGATAATAATTTCTGAATTATGAATTGGGCTACCTAGGGGGAGAGGAGATAGTTGGCACATTTGGTGGTCAGGTATTTGGGTATTTGGGTTGTAAGTGGTGGAGAGGTAATGTCAGGAATATGAAGGTACAGTTAGTGGCCTAAAGTGCTGCAGCTACATTGGCAGGAATTAGGTACGTTATGAAAAGCTGGTTTATTCTGAAGATGTTGAAAGAGTGGGAGAGAGAAAGGCCCAAGTTGGTTGATACTAGACTGATGTTAGGTGTATGTTACTGTGGTTATTAAAAGGTTTACAAAGGATTCCTAGTTTGTATTTCAAGTATGTGTTGTGGGCTATGCTGTCAGTACTTTTATGTATGTGGGGGCATTTTGGGTTAATGAAATGTTAGGAGAATTGAGACAGGAAGATATTAGAATTAGGCCATCAGAGGTGCTAGTGTGGTAAGAAAATCAAAGATGGATCAAGTTGGTGCAGGTGGGCAAGTTGTGCTGCCTAGGAGTGGAGATCACTTGCAATGCCCAGTGGCCTGAATGTTAGCATGGTGTGAAGTTTGCTGCAATAAATTATTTGGGTTCATTTTTTATTATATATGGGGCAAACAGGTACAGACAAGGGTATTTGTTACTTGGATTAGGAGAGCTCTGGACATGTAGGGCATAAAGGGTGACAATTAGGCCACACATTCATTCAGGATGGGTACAGCTTCAGACCTGGTGAATGGAGACAGTTCAGTTGAAATAACAGTGAGGGGTGGTATATGACATTCTAGAACATTTGTAAAGTACATTAGATAAGGGGCAGGGTTGTGTTGTATATGCTGATGTTAGTTTTGTTTCTTTATGGAAGAAGCAGATATTTGTCCTAGGAGACTTCTTTGTGTATTGGGCAGCTTGAAGAGTAGCGGTTAGACCTGGAGGAGGTAATTTGGATTTGGATCCTTTGTAGTGGGGAGTGGAATGGTCAAATGGGTATGAGATGATGTCAGTTGCTGGCAGCTTTGGGAGAGGTAAGCAGCGAGCGTGGCAATCCTTGTGTTATAGTCATTCATTTGGGAGGGGATGACATTGCAGCAATACCAAATGGGAGATTCCTTTCTTCTGTTGTAAGGAATGTGCTTTTGGTATGCCAAAGATTCCAGGGGCAACTGTGATTTGGTCAGCAATCATTCCCAGATTAGTGGGGAAGGTAGCAGTAGCATTTAACACATTTGAGACTAGTAGAAGCTCTATTAATCATAGGGTGGCTTGCGTGACTGCACTCTTAGGTTTAATTGTTCATGAGCACTGGGATTGTGTGTTTAGGGACCTAGTGTGGTACTGTCATGATGGGATACATTTGAGTGATATAGGGCTAGATTTTTTCAGTGTTCAGTTGTTATTTTTGCAGGACATTTTGAGCAAATAGTTTCGTTTGGAAAAAGGTGGATGGGTAGCAGTGGAAGCTTGGTGACTGGAAGAAGGGCTGGTTCATTAAGTAGGAAGGAAGGTCCTTCTTTCCACCCTCTTTTTATTTTAGTACAGCCATAGTAAATAGAGGAAGCAATGTTATACTGCTTACGAAAGTATGAGAGTGGTTACTGAGTGCTAAGATGCTGCTAATGCTTTGGTTGGCGAGTGGTCCGGCACACTGCCTAGCTGATGAAAAATGGTTGTAGTTTATAGTTAATGCAAGTAATCAATATGGAGGTGAGGATTATACCATTCTGCCAAATATGGTGAATTGCTGGCGTTTGTGAATTTGTTTTAACATGTTTTTGGTGGTTGAATAAAGGTACTTGCAAAACCTTTTGATCTTAATTGTGTTTTTGGTTGGATAAGGGGGCTACTACTGACAAATAAATGTAACTACATAAACATCCCAACAAAAATATAATCACAATTGACCAAAGTTGTCCATCCACACTACTTAAACTAAAGAACCAACAGCAGAGACAAATGCAACTATTCAGACAACAAAGCAAAACTAGTCATGTCACTGACCAAAGTTGAGAAAGCAGTCAGCTGGTACTGTCTTAGACAGACATAATCCAGGCCTACATAGCAAAGATCAGTTCCTAATACCAAACTGACGGGAACAACCTGATATAAATTTCTTCACAGCAGGCATTGTTCTGGAAAATGAATTGTCAGTGTTTTGTACTTCACGATGGAGAGCTTAGCTTGTGATGGATTCAAGGTGTTTTCACAGCACCCGTGTTACTTTCAGTTCAGATGTATATAGCATGCTTTTTTATACCAATAGCAATTCTGTTCTAAACTGTTTTAGATAAGGTTCCAAAAACCGGACAGCCAGAAATATGTCGAATGAATAGCTTAAAACAAGTTTTGAGTTATTCTTAAGCAAGATGTTTTTCTAGGTACTACCTATGATCTTGAAAGTAAATAGGATTTTCAGAAAAAAAATAGTAGTAAAGATTACCGTAACACACAAATGTTTATGTTGTTATATACACGTCTAAAATGATGACTATTAATATTATAATATTCAGTGCATCAGATGGTTTGTTATTGGTGGATAATGCACCATTAACTAAATGCCTTGTCATTAAGAAAAGTGTTGCTGGTGTGAAGGTGTAGTGCGCTGTGACACATCAGCCATTAGAAACCACAGACTCTGGGAACAAGAAGCTTGTGGGTAGGATCCTCTAGGGTTCTTTGAGTAACCATGGGATTATAAGAACACAACACAATCTGAAACAACATGTACTACAAAACTATGCTGGTTTCAACAAATTCGGCTTTTGTACTAGTGAAAAAATACTCTAGTGAGGAAATGTGCATTCAAGAACAGGACTTCAATAGACCATTTGTAATACAATAAATTAACACAATAATTAACCCTTCCTGTTCTACAAACAGACTGAAAAAAAAATCAACATTAACAATATTTAATAAAATATTTGTTTGGTTGATTAAACATACCAAGCCTGTCAGGACACCAGTAAATAATACTGGGAATAATAATAATCATAATAAATCAAAATATTGGACAGTTAAATCTCAGAGACTCCCTATGCTGTGGAATAAAATCCCGGTCCATGTGAGGCAGAGCACCTCGCTGGCTCTGTTCAAGAGAAATCTAGACCTATGGATGGGAGATCGTAGGTTTACCCCGGGAATCATCTCTGTGTCACTGCTGGACAGAGGCACAACAAACTAATGGGCACAGTATTTTTTCATATAAGGGGTGGCGTAAGCCACAAAAATTTGGGCTAGGCTTTATAAATGCCTTAGGGCAGATAGCCTAGTATAAACCTATGAACCTATGAACCTATGATTGAGAAGTCATGCTTAATTTAATATTTAAAATTTCCAGAAATGTAATTCAACCTATGGAAAGGAGGGCTTCACTTGTAATATAGCCCAAGGCCAAAAACTAAAACACAGCTTGTCCATAGAAAAAATTGTCTTTACCTATTACATTGAGCTGATTAGGAACATTAAGATTTCCTATTACACTTAGCTGATACCCCTAAAATTTCCTATTACACTTAGCTGAAAACCCTAAGATTTCCTATTACACTTAGCTGATAACCCTAAGATTTCCTATTACACTTAGCTGATAACCCTAAGATTTCCTATTACACTTAGGTGATAACCCTAAGATTTCTTTGTCCCCCCCTCATCCAGTCTCCACTTCTGTAGGACTTGGTATGGTGACAACACTACCTATACCCAACTAACCCATTCATTCTGTGGGGTGAACGACATGCATCTTTGGGCCAGAGAACTCCACAGCTCATTTGGTACTGATCCAGGAGATCATTGACCCAGTAATTCTCCAGTTGTGATAGCTGGTGCCAGCTAGCAGATCATATGGTACAACCTACTCCTGCAGGTGCTTTATCTAGATAGATCCTTTAAGTATCTCAGGAGAGCATGCATGCCTCCACATACCAGTCCTTTGACTGCTCCGTTTACATGAGTGCTACTTATGGCAGGATGCACTCACTAGACATGGCTCCAAACAGATGTCAAACAATGCTTCCACTAGGTGTTACTCAAGTAGCAAGCAAGAGCTGCTTCCCTCCCCCTGAATTGGTGGGTGCTACTCACTCCCATCTTCCACCGTCTGTCTCCTCCAATGTTCATGCTGCTAATCTACCACATTATCTTGGTTGCAGTCAGGTCTTTATCTACCCAAAATATGGGGTGGGTTAACCAGCCCTACGATTTTGAATTATATGGGTGCAACAAGTAACACTTACAATTTATGTTGGAAAACCAGCAGGTAGAATGGATAGTGAGAAAACAAAGTGACAGACAACTAAGATGGATTGGTGTACCCTGTCCCCAGCTTGTATTATCCACATTCTTTTTTTTATTAAATATACATAATATATGCAAAGGGGCATTAATGTCCATGTAGTCTGCATGAAGAAACTAGAATTTATGCTTTTTTAATGCAGAAGTTTACATTTAGTCATTAAATTAGCCTGATAACTGACCCTAAAGGTATATGTATGTTCAACCATGCTAGTCAAACTGCCATAAGATCTTCCTTATACAAAATGGTCCACAAGTGCATACAGACAAGGAGATTACCAAGATGAAAACAGGATATTATTCATGGATGCATTTAATTCCATGGTCATAATGCACTTGAACAAGGAACATCTAGTATAAGGGATGTATTCCTCTGACTTAGACAAAGCAGAAAACATTACTACTGGCAAATTCCCTGTTGTTTGTCATTATCAGTAAAGTGCCAGGCAACATTGATCTTATTCCCAATAGATACTTAATCGACATGGACAGACCATAAGGGATTATCACTATTTTTTCCTATGGTCTTTTTTTTTTTACCCTCTTTGGGAGGTCTCCATCCATCTTGGAGATACAGGAAGGTATTTGTTTTTCAGATTTTGTAGCAAATACTTAAAGTAAATGTGTTTTAGATTTGAAGGACTTTTTACTTGCAAGGTGAAAGTACTTAGCCAGCTGTTTTAATCATGATTATTACCATGTATTTTTTTTACTCTAAGTCGTGTAAATATTTTACTAGTTATGTAAAATTAATACTACTCACCTAGTTTAAAACAAAATAAAAACTTATTTGGAATAAAATAACTCTAGTGATTAATTTACCTCACTCTAGTGGTGTCAGGATTTTAGGAACATTTTGTTTGTTAACCATACTCTAATTCAGTTCTTTGTTTGGTTAGCCTATTAAATATTGCCTATGTTGAACATCCTTTGAAAATGTGCCATTATTTCACCAAGACGGAGGCAAATTATGGGACCATTTAGCACAGTAGTTAAGGTCTTCACCTCACATGCACAAGATAGAAGATTCAGTCCTGACCTTTTGCCAATGTCTGTTTGGAGTATGCATGTTCTCCTTATGTCTCTGTGGGGTTCCTCCCACCTCTGAAAATTATGCAGAGTGTCTCCATCTCAAAATCACCAAAGAATGGAGCTGTACAGGAAAAAAACGTTTCTTACACTGTTAAAGGATACCAGTGGAAAAAATAATTCAAAATAAGTAAAAACCTTCGGTAATCCACCACAGCAAAATTCCAGAAAAGTATGAATAAAATCAGTGATATTTATTCCAAAAAAGAACACCAATAAAATAATAAAACTCAGTCCTTTATAGTCTGATAAGTGCTTTTGGCAATATGCCTTCTTCAGATCATAAAACTGTGACTGTTATTTTTACTTTTAAAAAGATGTACATCCAAAAGATTTCAGACTTCCAAGGGTCTATTTGTATCTGACCAATCATACATGCTTATAACTTTAGTATGATAAATTGAGTTGTAAGTTCCAACGAATCAAAAGTCACAAAAAAGAGACCAATCAAAGGAGCAAACTTTCTCTTTCAACCTATCATATCTCTTCAAGTTGAGGCAAATGTAATCCTATGTTAAGACAAGGCTGTCTTGCAATGCATAACATATCACTGCTACCAACCAATCGCAAACACATAGAATAGCATGAGCATTCATTCCACCAATCCCATACTTCCTACTTTACATACTGATGAGCCAATCCAATTTCTTATAAAGTAGCAAACCTCATTAGCCTGGAAATCAATTCACTTTCTGCAAATAAGGTGTCTAGCGAAGCAAATAAGTCTACTCATTTGCATTCCTTCCTTCACGTAAAGTGAATCACTCAGTACATTTAGAGCTGAATGAAAGTGTAAGTAACAGCACATATTAATCTTTACATTAATAATGTATTTCTTGCTTTCATGTAATGTATATCGCACATATGGATCACAAGGAATGTTTTGCTGGCAACCAAGCTCTCAGTTTTAACGGTACAGATTCTGTCCTGTTTTCACAGAAATCAGGTAACATAAACAGCCAGTCATCTCTTTTATAAGTGGACAAACGTTCTCTTTTCACCTATCATAATTCGTCGAATCTGGTGCAGATATAGTCCTGCAATAAGACAGGGTAATTTTCCTATTTATGATATGTACCAAATACTGGTCAGTCACACTCATTCCTCCAGTCACATAGATTCTATTCACATAAACAATGGACAAATCATCACTTATTAGGGGGATGGGTTTCCTTACGCTGCCAGATATGCCAAAATAAATTGTATTTTGTTTACCAACAAATCCATAACATGGACGAGTCAGTCATCACCTTTGTAAACAGACAAACATTCGCTTGCTGCCTGTTATATCACTTCAAATTTCATATGGTCTTGCATTAGAACGGGGCAATTTCCCAATTTGTAGCTCACATCAATTACTAGCCAATCACCTATTGCTTGAGTATAAACAAGCACTTATTCTACCAATAACATAAACTCTGATTGCAGAATCATTGGACAAATCATATCCTTGATACAGGAACAAGCCTCCCGATAATGCCAATCTGCTCACTTTATGCAAGCAGGGTGAAGAGTGAGGCATGTCAATACTTTAATATTTTTATTATATTTATCCAGGACTCATTTCCTGCTTTCACTTGCTCATAAATCACCAAATCATGGAAAAGCATGCAAATCTTCCCTACATGATTTACCCAAAGGTAATAACATCTTTATAAATTGCAGGGACATTGTTGTTATGAGCAAAGATTAAATATATTCATCTCTTGTTCTCTCTTTGTTCTTTGGAACTATTACTTATGGCCAATGGTATTTCTTCTGGCCTTGAGTATAGGTTTCAGTGGAACCACAGTATTAAGACCTGGCGGACGATTTGCCCTCATGTTAGTAATCCAGTTAATTTCACGTAACTCAGTGCGGTTGAAAACATCTCCTCCTCCAATGGTTTGAGCAACCACTTCAATGACTTTGAATAGAAACCAATGAGAAGGGTTCCTAGCTACATGTGCAGCAAGTGCATTATTCAGATTCTTTTGTCGTATGTCCCTCATGTGTCGTAAGATACGATCTTTCAGCCACTGATCTGTTTTTCCACTATGGAAAGCATTGCATGAGCAGCAAGTAGCTAGATATATAATATGGGCTGCGGTGCAATCTGCATACACATTAAAAGCGTATTGTTTGCTCAAGTGAGGGAGAAAAAATGTATTAGAGCTATCAATGTAGGCACAGGCTTTGCACCTTTGGCACTTAAAAGTGCCTTTCCTGTCTGAACACATTCTATTATGTGTGAAGCCATCCTTATTGCACAAAAGTCTTTTTACATTTTTCTTGTTTTTATATATGAACCTTGGTTGATCACCTATTACATTTTTGATTTTTTCATCCATTGTTACAATAGACCACAATTTCTTGATTACTTCACATACTTGCTTGTTATCAGAGCTATAAGTTAGCAAACATTTAAATTGCTGTGGCTGTTCGAGAGTACCTCCGCTGCCCTGATGTGATAAGGTAGTCCTATTGGAATAGTATGGACGGCCTTTACCTCTTATTTCCTGGAGATTTTGCTTAAGTGGAAAATTCCTATCCTTATAGACTCTTTCCTTCAAGTACATATGTATCTTGTGTTGTTCATCCATATATTCTTCATCATTGGTACATAGTCTAGAGGCTCTCAGGATCTGATTTTCATATATATTATTAAAAATATGCCCTGGATACATACTCTGCCTATGTAAATAGTGATTCTTCCAAGTAGATTTTCTATGAATTCCTGTACTTATGCCTTCTCTAGGATGTAGATGGATCTTTACATCCAAAAAAATCAATCTCTTCATTAGAACAAATAGCCTTAAATTCTAGAAAGTTGGTACTTCTGTTAATATAATCAATAAAGCTGTTCAGCTCATCCTTTTTGCCTCTCGAGAGGATAAAAATATCATCAACAAAGTGTCCATAATACACTAGGTGTTTTCTCCATAGGCAGTTTTCTGTAAAGATTTCTTTATGCTCCCATTCAGCTAGTACCAGTTTGGAGTAACTGTTAGCAAATGGGGTGCCCATTGCCACACCCCATGTTTGTAAAAAATAAGTATCCCCATATACAAAGACATTATTTTCTAGAACTAGTTCAAGTAGGGAGCATTCAGGTTCTGCTGTAACATCATTCCTCAACAAAAAAGATCTAATGGCATGTAAACCATACTCATTGGGAATTACTGTAAATAAACTGGTGATATCCATAGTTACAAGTAGAAGATCATCAAATTTGGTGAGGTGATTAGTTTGTATGTAGACGTCCCTCAGGAAACTGCCTGTGTCTTTCAGTACAGTACATGCTGATGGTAGAGCCTTCTTCAATTCACTTTCAACATAGACAGAAAGAGGTTCCGTTATCCACTCTCTACCAGAGACAATAGGTCTCAGAGATGGGTCATATAGGTTTTTGTGAATTTTGGGCAGGCCACTTATGCTGGGAAACGTAGGGTTGGGAATGTCAAAAAACTCATATTGCTCCTGAGTAATATGTCTTTCTATTAATAAATCATAAAGAAAGCTACGAAAATGATCAATCCTAACACTGACATTTCTCTTACTCAGTTTTTTATATGTAAGTTGATCTTCCAGCATATTTGACATTTTGTTCCTATACCATTCCGCATCCATCACTACTATACAGCCTCCTTTGTCTGCTGGTTTGATACCCATGTTATCCATTTGTTGCAGCTGTTTTAGTGCTTCATTTTCTTTCATTGTTATATTGTAAAAAGAGCCTTTTCCTCTATTGTTAGTGCTCCTCATTTTAAATACCTCTTCCTCACATAGTCTTAGAAATAGCTCCACTGGCGGAGGGTTGGGGGGTAAAAGTACTTCATTTCTTGAGGGGATATAATTCATGTTGGTTGCCCTGTCCGAAAATACATTTAAATGATATATTTCTACAAAAGAGTCTGATGTCTGTGATAAATTCATTCAAGTCTGATGGTAAAGCTGGTATGAAACTCAGTCCTCTGTTCAATAGACTGATTACTTCAATGCTCAACTCAGTCTGTGAGATGTTAACTACTAGATGGGATGGAGTCTCATTCAAATCATGAATTTCTTCCATTTCTGTTCCTGGCTCTGCGTTCTCTGGATCCTGTAATTGTCCTGTTTCACAAAAACTGGTAAAGGCCAATTAACCGGAGTATGTACTACTCCACCTTTAGGTCTAGTTACAGCCATTGAGCCACTTGATGGTACATTCTCATCTAGGGCTTCATTAACAGTAGAGGCACTAGTGCTTGCCTCTGATAAATCAATATTAGAAGTCACCATGTCAAATGCTGACACCTATTCAGCTGGTACGGTTGAATGCATTTTATCAGTAAATGATAAATGATCAGTAAATGAATGGAGCTGTGAGGGCAAGAGTTGTACAGACCAAGCACTTTGGACATCTACTGTGGTGCACAGCATCCTCAAGAGAGAAGACTGTTTACTCACTGTGTGCTGTGGCAAGGCTAGCCAGTCTTTGGTGTAAAATATGTCTCTAGGTGTTTTGGTCATGTTGACTAATATTGCCAAATGGGCATTGGTATTTGCCTGTGATAAGTTGACTGAGGATCTGCTATGGTAGGAGGCAGGGGTGGCTCATAATATAGGACTGTAGCCCCCCCCCCCACCTGTAGAAAGAAAAAAGAAAAGAATAAAAAAGAAATTGTGAGTCCCGAAACTCCACGCATGCGTGCTTGGAGGTCCTGGTACTCACAGAACTCCAGACTGCTGTGTTAGGCAGTCCAGATAGGGAAGAAAGGGATCTCTGCCCTGCAGCCCAGAAGTCTGTGTGGTGATGACCGCACAGACCGGAAGGACATCGGACTGCATCACCCGCAGGCTGGAGGCTCCAGCCTACTCTCGTCTCATGGGGAAACCAGTATAGCTTGTGCAGGCTGCTACGGAGGATGGACGGTTGATCTGTATACCTTGAGTGGGCTGCAGAGGATGGATTTAGGACTGATCTGGCTGCTACAGAGGACAAATGGATTTTGATCTGCTGCTATGGAGTGTGTGTGTGTGTGTGTGTGTGTGTGTGTGTGTGTGTGTGTGTGTGTGTGTGTGTGTGTGTGTGTGTGTGTGTGTGTGTGTGTGTGTGTAATGCCCCAGTAGCTATATACTGGTGGCTAGAGAGAACACATGGTGGTGGGTAGAGAATACACAGGCTTGAACCCTGTACTGGGTGCAGGTGGTAATGGCCTGAATTCCCTACCCACCACCATTTGTAAAAAAATTTGCAGATTTTTGCATTATATTTGTTCTGTTCCTCATAAAATCTGTGGTTTCTGTATGTTTGTTGTTCTTGGTAAAGTCAGTAGTGCAGTAGTGCACTGGTAGCATTGTTGCCCGACAGCTACAGGTTCTCTGGTTTGATTCTTGGCTGAGGTGCTTTCTGTGTGGAGTCTGCATGTCTTCCTATCTTACAAAGATATGTGTCTGGAGTGTTTCTCCCTGCTCTGCTGAAAATTGGCTTTTGTTCCAAGTCAGACTTTTCTGGTTAACAAATGTTGAATAAAAATAACAGGCATTTGAATTTTAGACTTCATATTCTTCAGAAAGTACATGATCTTTTATTCTAGCAATTTTCTAAGTTTATAACATGGATATTTGAAATTTGTCCTTATTTTTGGGACTGTATTCCCCAATTATTGGCTTCGTCCAGGATTTTTGCACTAAGATTGAGAGCTATGGTGAGAACTGAATTCACTGAATATGTTTGGGGGCTGTATTCCCCCATTACTGGATTTGTCCATGTGTTTTTTGCTAAGAGGTTGAGAGGTATGGTGAGAACTGAATTCACTGAATATGTTTGGGGGCTGTATTCCCCCATTATTGGCTTTGTTCAGGTGTTTTGTGCTAAGAGGTTGACAGCTATGGTGAGAACTGAATTCACTAAATGGTAGTCATTTAAGTTTCAGTCTTCCTCTCTTTCCCAAAATAGCTGATTTGGCATAGTGGTATGTTGCTCTGACTGTTTTGCACAGGGTTCCCCTGGGTTCAAGACTTGGCAGTGAAATATATGGTGGTAACACATCATTTTATTGCAGCAATTTTCCAACAGTATACAAGCAATGTTTAAAATGTGTCCCTGGTTTTTGGGCTTTGCCCCCCCAATAAATTTTGGCTTTTTCCAGATTTCTTGTGTTGCCAAGTTCAGAGATACAGTGGAGTGTTGAGTAGATTTTACAAGGAGATGAGAGCTGCAGGGGAACAAAAGTTTAGTACTGCTTATGGTGAGTCTACTTGCATTGTTAATAGCACAACAGGTAGTGTACTCGCTTTTGATGCAGAAGGCTGTGAGTTCTACTCCCACAGTAGGTAGATGCACTGCAGATACTGTACTGTGTTGTAAATGGGGTGGATGCTGCAGTCCTTTTTGGCGAAGATACCTAGTAACTATGAACCTGTTATCAGTTTGCCATCCATTCCCTACTGCGATATTACTAGCTTATCATTTTTTTAATGCAACATGGGCAATTTATTCCTCAAGGGCAACAACCACTTTATTTGTAGATGAAACAATGACATATAAAGTTGTTTGCTAGCAGCAACCTCTTCATTAGTTACAGATTTCTTTAATGTGAAATTATTTAGATGACTTTTACTTCTTCAGAGATTGTGCATATTTACTGATACTGGTGGACTGTAGAAGTTTGAGTAGACTTTTATGATGGAAATGTTCTGAACTGGGCAGTTTTGTCATTACTGGTGCATGCATTTTGTTTCATTGTTTACTGGAAAAATGTTCAAAACAATACATTTAAAATGCCCTCTAACAACTGGACTGTATTGTACAAGGAATATAATTTAATACAATCAGGAAGGTGTATCAAAGAGCATGTGAATGTTTCATGTTCAAGGGGTCTATGATTTGAAAACAGCCCGAAGTTAATCTTTATCTGCCACTGGCAAAATGTATTTTCTTTGAATGTGGGTTTCAATGCTGTTTCAATGAATGTGAGATTCAAGGGCAAAGAAGTTTTAATGCTAAGTCTGTTTTCATTGTGAGACTGCATTGCTTTGTTAAGCAGATATATATTAGGGTTTGTGCTGTAAAATGCAAAATAAAACTTTCAAATGAAATCCAAATCATCGCAGAAGTAAAGCAGTATGCACATTAAAGTGTTTATGGTAAATGGGGTGAAATAACCAAGGAATGGGACATTGGAATGGCTGCAGGGGGAGAGGCTCCATTCGACCATGATTTTGTGAGGGGGAAGGGCAGCAAACTCAGACAGCCCTGGCTGAACTATACTTCTCAACTGACCAGATTTTTGCAGAATGAATAGATTTTTGCTTCTTATTTCCGGTTTGTTCCTCATAAATTTTGTGATTTTCTGGCAAATCATTTAGGAATGAAGTCACTAAATAATGACAGACATTGAGTTTCAGACGTTATAACCTTCAGGAAAATGCATGCTAAAGCAAGACCTGTTATTCTATCAACTGTCTACAAGAGCAATTTTTAGTACTGTTTGTATCTTCCCCCAATATATTTATTTGGCCTTGTCCAGATTTCCTGCATTAAGAGGTTGAGAGGTATGTGCAAATAAATCACTTTATAGAATTAGGAATATCCAAACCTCTCAACTGTCCCCAAATTTTGGCTCAAAATGTTGCTCTCCCCCTAATAATCCCCCTGCAAAATGACAATTTTGGAAGAAAACGCAGAGGGTTTACAATTATAAATAACTGTAATGATCAGAGTTATAGATTACTTTTATTTCAGAAATGCATGTAGATGCTCTTATTTTGTCAGCTGCTCAAGTTAACAGTACTAATATTAAAAAGGTGTCCCTTCTTTGACAGGTTCCCAGCTGTATTGTGTGGCAATTTTATATTTTTGAATCACATTTTTGGTCTGTTTTTCATAAAATTGTGTTTTTCTGCCAAATTATTGGTAAATCATTAAAGATTGAAGTTTGGAAAATAATGGCAGACATTTGAGTTTCAGATTTCATACCCTTCAGAAAATTCATACTAATGCAAGACCTACTACTATTCTATTATCAGAGCAATATTTAAAAATTGTCCTTATTTTTGGGCTTGTGTCCCACTTCTATGTATGGCTTTGTCCAGATTTCATGCTCTGAGGTTGAGAGGTATGAGTGTCAGTGCCATCACCATCAGCCAGAGACATTTCAAATTGTGATATACTTGTTGCACCCCACTCCCCCATGTAGTGACGCTGGATGTGGCCAAGCAAGGCAAGGAGCAGTTATGCAGTGTAAATGTGCAGAGTATACCCCCATCCAAGGTAGACACAAGTACGACAATGGCTTTTCATGTCCTTGATTTTGCAGAATGTTCTGGTTTTCTGTCATATTTTTATACTGTTTATTTATGCTTCTTCTTATTCAGAAAATGCATGCTGTCGCAGTGCCCTGTTGCTCTGTGTTTAAGTAGCAATGCTTTAATGACCATCAGGTAAGCTTGTCTGAGATTGTAAGATGCAAGTAAGCTTTAATAAGCATACTGTTAAATAATTACCAACACTGAAAGCCTTTTTGTTGTTGCCATGCAGAGAATACTTACATAACTAGATAACGTACAATCCTTGGGTATTGAAATGCATATGACAGTATTCTTAATAAAGGACAGGATTACAGTATTTTCAGAAGCTCATTACATTTGTTGGAGATTTGCAGTCATCTTTGCAGGCTTTATCTGTAAACTAAACAAAATGCCAATCTATCATGAGTGGTCCATAACTTGTACAATAATCCTTTAAGCAATTTATCTTGAGCTTGTTTCTTGTTTGCTTTTCATTTTTTACTTTGATCATGTTTTCTCCATGAAACAAGTAGATAGTTGTTGTCAGGCAGCAGGTCTTTTTTGGATAAGAAACATTTTTACAAGTGGGGGTATCACAGAGATTTCTACTTTCAGCATGTTACTTGGTACTTTTATAAAGTTAAATAGAAGTTATAATTTGAACTGCAGTGCAAAGAGAAGCTTGTTTTTCTTATACTTGATTTTGACTGTCATTCCAGTAATGTATTTAAAAAGTAATTTATTTTTTCGTGCTTCACAACCTTTTTGTTTCCATCTAGATATTAAGTAAGTTGTCATGTAGCCAATGCATTAAATATTTTTTTCTTCTACACTTCATTTTGTCTTGATTGGACTCTCATAATGATGGTTTGGCACCCAGGGCAGCGAAGTTCCACTTGTGTTTTTGAGCATAGCTCCAACCCTTTCTATTTGGCCACACCCTTTCCCATTGGCCCCACCCATTCATCTGTCTCCTGCAGCCCCCCCCCCTTTAATATGAAGTCACCAGCCGCCACTGGTAGGAAGGGTGCATGTGCCCATAGCTAAAGCCCAGCAACCCTTGGTCAGTGAACTACTGGTGTTCAGTTGTCCAGCTTGGGTTACCTGGGATAGGTCTGTTGAATAATAGCTGGATATAAAACTAGTCAGCCTGTCAAATGTGAACTAAGAATTGTAGCACTCAAGATAGCGCTTGGAAGCTGATGACATGATGGTAAGGAGGAGGCCAGACATTCTATGTACCCAGTAGACAAGATGGATTGGCAGTGCAGCAAAGCCACTTGGCTTGGGATCCACAGTCTACTATTCAGGAGGAGGACATACTAGAAATGGTATGGGAATTGTGGTGAGGGAAAGGCTTCAGAAGGGAGTGAGGGATGTAATCAGAATTAGTGACAGAATCAATGCAATGAGACTCCCGTCTAATGATCAGGCAGTGTTCATAATCTAAGCCTATGCCCCACAGCAGGGTTGTGATAGTGACGAAAAGAGTGCATTCAGGCAGCAGTTACAGGCCGTACCAGATAAAGTAGGACAACATGACTTGGTGTTGATACTGAGTGACTGAACGCACATATCGGGACAGACAGAAAAGCATATGAGGGCTATCTGGGTCCACAATGGTGGGGATATAGGAATAAAGGAGGACAGGCCATTTTAAAGTTCTGTTTGGCAAATGTCTTGTTAGTAGCCAATACATGGTTCAGAAAGAAACAGTCACACAATCACACATAAGAATGGCCAACATGCAACTCATGTAGTCTAGTAAGGAAAGGGCACTGGGGTAGAATCAGAGATGGCAAAGTCATTCCCAGTTAAACAGCTGTCTCACAGCAGAAACTACTGATTGCCACAGTCATCTGCAAGCAATGGTCAGAGAAGGCTCTAAGGTCAACAGAGACCAGGGTGAAGACAGGGAAGTTGACTGGAATGAAAGCACAAACGTTCAAGGAATTACTCAGGGCTCTAGCACCTCAAGAGGAGGAGGCACTAGGTGGAGTTGAAGAATTGCAGCACCGCACAGCAACATGTGTGAGGACAAAAGAATATATATGTGGTCGAGCCAGGCATGGAAATAAGATACATAAGGAAAGCTGGTGGTGGAATGCAGAAGTCAAGGAAGTCATGAAAAGAAAGGAGGAGTACAGGAAAAAGTGGGGTAAAAAATAGACCAGGTTTGCAAGAAATACTGGTTGGCTAACTAAAAGGCTAGGAAAAGCAATAGCAAAGGACAAAGCATCAGAGGCACTCTACCAATTTCTGGAAAGGGAATCAATAAGTGACACAATGAAACTATGTCAGGTTGCAAGACAAAGACAGAAAGAAAAAGAGGATAGTCAGACAAAGTAGGATGGGAGATGAGCACTTCAGATTCAGATCAGGATGCATGCATGTTTGCAGTGAGAGAGATAGCTGAGAAGAAGCTAGAGATGAGGAAAGAGCCCAGCTGCACATTCCTAGGCTTGGAGAAAGCATATGACAAGGTCCCAAGAAATCTAATTTGGGCAGCCTGCAGTGGTTCAAAGTCCTGGAAACATTGGTAGAATAAGTGTAGGCTATGTACAAGGACCCAACAACATAAGTACGAACAGTGTTCAGCCGCACAAAGGGATTCCCCGAAGGTGTGAGTGTGCATAAAGGTTTAGCTTTGCACCCACTGCTGTTCATACTGGTGATGGACTACATTAACAAACAAGTTGTAGGGGTAAAGTTGCTGTATGCAGACCATCTGGCATTACTAGCAGATTTTGAGCAAGAACTTCAGCAAAGGATAGAGGAATGGAATGCAAAACTGAAGGCACATGGGATGAAACTGTGTATATATATATATATATATATATATATATATATATATATATATATATATATATATATATATATATATATATCTTCTTCTTTTGGCTTTTCCCAGTTAGGGGTCGCCACAGCGGATCACCTGTCCGCTCATGATTGGCAGTGGAGTTTTACAGTGTCGAGTTGCCAGCCCGGCATCCAACCTTCCACGGAAGGCACACACACATTCACACCTAGGACCAGTTTAGAGTGTCCAATCCACCTACAGCATGTCTTTGGGATGTGGGAGGAAACCGGAGCACCCTGAGGAAACCCACGCAACCACAGTGAGGACATGCAGACTCCACACAGAAGGCACCCCAGCCGAGGATCGAACCGGAGAACCTCTTGCTGTGAGGTGCCAATGCTAACCACTGCACCACCGTGGCTGCCTATATATATAAGACAGTTGTAATAGCAGCAAATGAGGGAAATCAGAAGATGAAAATTAAGATAGAGGGGGAAAGAATCTGGAAGGGGTGAATGAGCAGAAGGGAAGTCTGAATGAGGAAGTCAAATCTAGAATCAGAGGGGCTGCAGCCAACTTGCTCAGAGTGTCAGGTGTAGTATATGACAGAAGCATGCCAAAGAAGTTGAAAAGTAAGGAGTGCAAAACAGTGGTGTGATCAGTACAACTCGACTGTACAGAAACCTGGGCAGTAAAGGAAGCTGAGGAAGCTAGAGGAGATGAAGATGTAGTGCCTGAGAAGGGCACACTGTGGGACAGAGGAAGAAATTAGGGCATAAGACCAGAAACCAAAGTAGCCCCAATTGCAGAAAAGGTCCAAGAAAACAGATTACAGTGATTTAGGCACATGTGCAGAAAAGCAGAAGAGTGAGGATGATTTGGAATAGACAGGAAGATGGCAAGAGGAAAAAACAGTGTCCAGTAAAGAGGCAGATCATGCAAGAGAACACCTGCGACAGCCAGGCATGAGTGTTGAAGAAGGCAGGAGAGTGGCATTGAATAGAGAGATGGTGGCAGTTGACACAACACCCTGATCCCATGTAGAAAAATGGTAAAAAGGGGGGCTGATGACAATGATAATGATAATAAAGATGATGAGGATGATGATGGTGGAGACAAATAATGAAACTTGTTGGTTTGCCTTTTTTCAAGCTTCTGTAAGCATAATATCCTCAATATTCAGAGGTTTAAGCACTTGTAAACCTTAGGGCATAATTTCCACTGTTAAATAAGGGCTCATGGTCCTATGATGTCAGGTAATAGAATGTCACTTGGTTGTTGTTTTCTCAGAATCAAAATAAACTGAACAAATGTTCTAAACTTTATCATATTACCTCTGGAGAAGTCATCTGATTCTGTATCCTCCAATTAGCTACCTACCTTTCTCAGGAACACAGTGTGATTTCTCACACTCAGCAGTAACTAAAGCTACCTATGACTGGTTTGAGAGTTTCAAAAGCTGCAATATGATGCACTTCCTTAAATGTGAATATACAAACAAGTAGCAACATTCAAATTTAACTGAAACAGTAATTTCAAAGGGAATCAGACACAAATAAAAAGCACAGGTCTTCAAAAGATATGTTCAGTCAAAGGGAAGACTGTGCTGGAAGCTCATGTCGGTGAGTGAAAGACGTAGAATTCAACACTATACATAATAAAAAAAATGTTTATTAATCCACTACAGGTGATGAAATGACCAAATAAATAAATAAATCTGTGTGTGTGTGTGTGTGTGTGTGTGTGTGTGTGTATGTGTGTGTGCACGCGTGTATACACACACACTCACACACACATATGTATAGATATATATATACATACATATTTATGTATATATATATGTATATATATATATATGTGTGTCTATATATATATATATATATATATATATATATATATATATATATACATATATATATATATGTATATATATATATATATATATATATATATATATATATATATATATATATATATATATATATATATATACACACACACACACACACACACACACACGCACATATATCCACACACACAAATATATACATACATATATAAAAAAATAGATCAATATCACAATACCAGTAGATTGCCAGGCACCCAGTATTACTGTTGCACAGATTAACAGCTTCTATGGGACCTGACAATATCCCTGGCTGGTTCTACAGAGTGAACAGGTACCACACCTGTGTGCCCTGTTCAATCACAGCTTCACCTCAGGTTTTGTCTCTACCGAATGGAACACTGCTACAGTCATCCCTCTCCACAAAGGAGGAGTAACTACAGACCCTGGGAACTATCGCCCCATTAGCCTGATGAGTCTAATATGCAAACGTATGGAACGCATCATCATGGACCTAATAAACAAGGATATAGGGAATCTCCAAACTCTGGATCCCACACAGTTTGGTTTTGTGAAGGGTAGATCATGCCAGCTCAACCTGGTCGACTTCTTTGAGTCAGTCACCAGAGCTGTGGATGAAGGAAAGGTGTTCATACAGCCTACCTTGATCTGGCCAAGGCCTTTGATACCATTTCCCACTCAAGAATCATAGAAAAACTCACTAAGCTAGGCATCAGCCCCTATATCACTAAGTGCGTTGCAAACTGGCTCACAGATAGCACCCCCAGTGTCAAAGTAACTGACTCCAAGTCAGACTGCCAACCAGTCACAAGTGGAGTCCCACAGGGTTCAGTTCTGGGTCCTCTCCTGTTTGGTATCTACTTCTCTGAAGTCCAGGCCAACACGAAGGGACTCTGGCTTACAAAGTTCGCAGATGATTGCAAGTTGGGTGCTATTATTAACTCCTCAAATGATGTTGACATCCTGCAGAAAGGCCTCAATGAGACCAATGACTGGTATCAGAAGCATGGCCTTAAGCTCAATGCCAAAAAATGTGTCATCATCCCCTTTGAGAAAAAACGTTTCTCCTGATATACCACATTGATGGTAGTCCACTGAACAAAGAAGGAGTTATAAGAGATCTGGGAACACAAGTTGACAGCAAACTCTCTTTTGACCACCACATTGCCACTGTGGTCAGAACAGCCTTCTATGTGGCACATCTCATTACTAAGGGTTTTGCATCCAGGAAGAAGGAGGTCATTGTCTCCCGCTACTCTTCCCTCATTAGGCCAATCATCGAGTACAGTGCCCCATTTGGCATGTACCTCAGTAGACACCTGCAACAGCTAGAGAGGCCACAAAAGTACCTCACAAAGATGACCCTAGACCTTAAACACTTGTCTTATATGGACAGACTCAAAAAACTCCAATTATTCTCTGTCTCATATCACCTACTTAGAGGCGATCTCTGCTTGACTTACAAAGTCATGTCTGACCCAGCTCTGTTAGAAATGCTACATCTAAAGAAATCCCAATCCCTCCACACAACATGGTCCAGAGACCTCAACCTCATTACCACAATCAACAGAACATGCTGGAGGGACAGGTTCATAACCCAGAGACTGCTCATGCTATGGAATAGACTTTCTATACATGTCAAACAGAGCACCTTACTGGCCCTCTTCAAGATAAATCTTGATGAGTGGATGAAAATAAAAAATTCACCCCAGGGATCACTCCAGTGGCTCTACTCAACAGAGGCGATGGGAATTAATGTCGGATGGCACGTTGCCAGGGTAATCCTATGGGCTAGGCTTGTAAGGGCTCCTGGGCCATTAGCCTAGTACACACCTATGAACCTATATAGATATACACTTACAGTGGATATAAAAAGTTTACACACCCCTGTTAAAATGCCAGGTTTTTGTGATGTAAAAAAGAGACCACAATAAATCATTTTAAAACTTTTCCCACCTTTATTGTGACCTATAACCTGTACAATTCAATTGAAAAACAAACAAATCTGTTAGGGGAAAAATATAAAAAATAAAAAAATGCACAATAAGCTGGTTGCATAAGTGTGCACACCCTTAAACTAATACTTTGTTGAAGCATCTTTTGAATTAATTAAATGCAAATTTTGTTAGACAGAGGCCCTTGGCATTGGGCTTGACTTCAGAGAAGTAAATGCCAAAAAGGAGTGGTCCCGGGACCAATCCCTGAAGAACTCTGCTTGTGAACAGTCTCTTTGTAGAGGTGGACTCCCCAATTCTTACTTCCCGGATCATGCCTGTGAGCCAGATGGCTACCCACTGGGTGACATAAGGGTTTTGTATCTACTCTCTTAAGTTCATCAACAATGCCCCTAGTGGGGTATTGTGTCAAATGCCTAGACCATGTCAAGGTAGGCAGTATGAACCATTTTGCCCTCATCCATTGTTTCTCAAAGATTTCAATTAGGTTGAGTAGGCATGACCTGCCCTTGGCAAAACCAAACTGGGTTTATTTCTTAATTATTTAAGCATTAATTAGATTAAACCCACTGCAGACAAATACCTTTTTCTGGGAATGAACTTAAAGTTCATTGACTTGCTCAGAGTCACAAAGTATACAAATGGAGAGCAGACAACCAAACACAGGATTACAGAATAAAGCTCATTCGTAGGTCATGCAAAAATGGTAGTTTAGAGAAATGAGTTATTAATTCACAAGCAAATGAGGGACAGACAGCATATGATACTGGCCAATACATTAATGGCTGAAGGGATTACATTTAAGGTATTGGGAAAAGGTCATGAATAAAAACTGAAGGGAGAGAAAGAATGAAAATAAGTAATGTTTGGAAAGTTTCATTTAAAGAGAGGGTGGTAGGTCTTTGGAAAACCATTTGAAGATGGTCAGTTGACTGTAAAACTACAGGAAAATAACATAAGTGCATTGGAGAGAAGAAGAAATCAGGGATAGGGCAACTACTATAGGGTTATGTTGAATAGGTGTGTTTGGCATATAGACTTTTTTTCCTGTTAATTAGTTTCACATGTTCGTTACATAAAGAAATCATCTTCACTTCTATATTACTATATAAGGCACAGACTTGCCAGCCAGTGTCCAAAGAATTGGGACTTGTGGCAATTGTTAAGTCATGTGCTCATGAAAGCAATCTACTTCTGTATTACAGAATTCATCATCCTTGAAGGATGGGGAACTGGAATCAACAGTAATAGTATAAAGGGAATTTTATGCAGTGGAAAAGGAGATTCCTAGTGCTGATCAAGGGCACAAGTGGACAAACCACATCATCTTAATAGAATGGCTGCTTGCACTTTATCTGTTATCAGAGTGCATGCTAAGGGGGTATGGTAATGACTATCTTTGCAGGTTTGGAGGGTGTCTAATGTAGTTGCAGTCAAATGACTGACCCTTCCTAACAATTTCATCAGCTACTCCAGTTGTTTTTTCCACAAGAACCTCTGATCAGGTTCGGAAACATCAGCACTTTGCCCAGTATTATACTGCTTCCAACAAAATTGCCTGGTGTTGTGAACTGGCACCAAGGTTTTATTTTGTAGAGCAGAGAAAAAAAACTAATGAAGGATTCTGTGACTGAGAACAGGAGTGAGATATGCATGGTATCTGAATGTACTAAGGACATAATGTCTTCCTTCCCACTAGACAGCAGACATCTGAAATGCCCTTGAACATGAAATAAAACAGATGTTGCCCTGTGAACATCATCAGCTTGCCTTTCCAGATTCATTAGTTAGCAATCTTCCATACAGTGTGCTAGCAGTGCTTGGCAGAACTAAGATTAAGCCATCAGAATGTAAATCCTACATCTACATTAAACTGCAGCATCATATGCTCACATATGAAGGCAATGAGTTTGTAATGCAGTTGGGAGTTTTTACTGGAAATCTGCATCTTCTACAAAAATCGATGATGCAAATATGTTTTGAAAGAAAAATAGCAGAATCTCAAGAGTGCTAGTAATAAAAACTTGTGATTATTAGCTCAGTGTTGCAGACTAATGTGTAAAATGTGTATCACGGATCATCCATGTTAGGAATTTTGGTTCCTTAGTGATTCTGGCACCTGTGACAGATCTAACAAAAGGAACCCGTACAGAATTCAAAAGCATAAAACACTATTCCATAAAGGTATATGTAAATATGGCATTTAAGAAAACACATTATTTTAAATGTTTTGCAGAGACATAACTGACCAGTGATTATATTTTCATGATGCATTCATGAGTCACTGAAGATGTCAGTAGTCCTAAGTAGTGAAGCAGCTTTCTCAATTTTAGTTGCCTAGCAACAGTACAGCTTCATGATGCAGTCCAATTAAATTACGATCCACGTGTGGAAAAAATTTAGTAATAATGCAAAAAGCATAATTTAGCTTGAAGTTAATAGCATACGGAGCTTGAGTGTAAAATATTCAATGCGTATTTATTGCTGCATCAGTATGTGAGGAACTGTTGCCTCACTTACATGGGAATTTGGTAACATCTTAACAGTTTGATTTACATGTGTTATGTCTGCATCTGGGGCAGGTGTGTGGCAGAATGCAGATCTTTCTCTCGAAGTGACTGTAATCCGACATTGGTGTGAGTGCAAATTACTTAGGAGAAATGTGGAGCAACCAGCCCCTATATTTCCAATTCTATCCTGCTTTATGCATACAGCTGTGAGAATGGAGCTTATATTAAATAAGTTAAAATGTTGCCTTTATACTAAGACTGATACTACAGTTATTTGAAAACTGCCTCCTTGAGCACAACAGTGCAGCTGTTGGTAAACCAAACTAAACTTAACAAACCCAGGATACACCTGTGTGTGTGTGTGTGTGTGTGTGTGTGTGTGTGTGTGTGTGTGTGTGTGTTTTAACGGGCATGTTTGTGTGTGTGTGTGTGTGTGTGTGTGTGTGTGTGTGTGTGTGTGTGTGTGTATGTTTGTGTTTTGGTGTGGGTCTGTTTGCAAGCATGCAATAATGTCTTAAAGGAAGCATCAAATACTGATGAAAAGTACTGATCCATTTTAGAAGCCCCTCACCAGACTGATATTATGATGCTAATAATTCGCTCATTGTCCTTGTCTGTCCATTACATAACTAAAGACAGAGTAATAGTTTATAAACTCATTCAGGATATGCAACTTTCTGTTTATTATTTTCTTTTTTCAGTCTGAAGCAATTATTCACCAAAACTCTAACCTGCCATTTCAGAGTCCACTAATACTGTAATTATAGACTGTTTTAGCAAAACAGTACACAATCAGTGACAGTAACTCAGGCTTGTTACTTTGCAGAACCTTCTTGGATCCCTTATATGCATTTATCCCTCTCCATCCCACAGAGGACCTTACAGACAGAACAAAAAAAAAAATAATAATACATTCAAAAATAGCAAAGCATAACTATCAGATAGCCAAGGTGGTTGAGAGTTATTCGTGTTTCACAGATAATGAGAGTAAATGAACCTTCTTAGCCACGTAACAATAACAGTCATTCACCTTCTGATTTATATATTACACTTGGCCCACTGTGTATGTCACTCTTCATAATTAAAGACACTAATTTGCAGTTCTCAAATTAAATGAATTTTAGAAACTTGGGTAATAATATTAATAATTACTAAGTTTAATTTAAAGTAACTGTGACAGCTTAATTACAGTTTTAATATATATATAAATTAACCAAAGGAAATCAGGTTTAAGGAACAGAGCACTGCATGAAGTAAATGGCACGCAGTAGAAACTGCAAATGAAAGATTACAAATATAAGCTGTTAGTTTAGCATTCTCAAAATGTTGTCCTTCTTGCCAATCCATGTTCCCATCCAAGATCGATTAGCTAGGCTGATAGGGTTCTTGTTTCTAATGTGAAGTTGTAAACTATCTATGTGGCACAAAGAATATATGAGCTTAAAGAAAGAAGACAGTTGATGCCGGGTTTAAATCCAGTTGACAGATACTTTAGGGATTGTGAGTTGGTATAATGGTTAAGTTGTTTACCTCATAGTCCCAAAGTACAGTGTTTGATTCTCACCTTTGAAAGGGAAATTGACTAGGCTTAAAATATCCCATAAGAGTAACTAGCCTAGTATATGCCTATGAACCTACACACCTATATTTTTACTGGCATTCCGAGTCTATATTGTGAAATTTTAGCCAACTTTCTCAATAAAAGTGGTAATATACTGGTCAAACAAAATGTTTGATCATAAATCCTCGTCTGTGTACAAAATGCATGTTAATTCTTTTTAAGGTTAGCTTTTTTACTACAGAGATGTGGATTTATGGTTTGGGGCATGACAGTAGAGATTAATCTACCTGTTAAATGATTGAATTCTGAGGCCTTGTGGGTGACTTCATTGTATTAAGCATCTTACAAGCTGTAGTAATGCATACATATAAGTTTCTACATAATGAAGAAGTTAAACTTTAGAGAAAATAGAAATTTGTAGTCATTGTGAATGTATGGGCCATTGTAATTTCACATCTGTGGCTCTCAATCAATATTTTATAGCCGGAAATGTCTATACACAGTACTTCCTAAAGTGGATGTTTTAAAACCTTAACCCCCCCCACCCCTAAATGGGTGTTGCTCATGCCCTCTACTTCTGTGTAAAGTGCATTTGAGGTTGGCACACTTTGAAAACAATTTTAAAAAATGCTGATTTTTTCAATTAGTGATGACTGGCATTTTGTGCTCTGAAATATTGAACATTGCCTCACCTGGTCGAGATAATTTTGCTTTTTTAGAAAAGTCATTATTTCTTATGCATCTTCAGTATTTGCTGATTTTATCAGATGTTTTGAAACAGTTGGCAGCGTTTACTGTAAAAAGTGGAAGGCCTTATCTCTACTTAAAAGCAAGTATATCTTGATATTCCATATAAATTACTTCTAAACAAGATAGTGGTGCACAGTGGTTATGCCATATTCATAGATATTCATAGATATCTGTGCAAGGACATTTCTTTGAATAGCTTCAGATAGGAACAACTCTAGTTATAGCTAGCACTGAAAGGTGCTTTATAAGGGGGATCATGAAGATGCATACTGCTGAGACTGAAATACAAGGCTGAAAACATTTTGCTGTGAAAGGTTCACTGTTAATATGCTTTTATTTTTATTTTTTATTTTATTTATTTATTAACTGAGTAAGCCAATTGTGCACTAGTATCCCATATCAAGTGCAGCTTGGTAGCACTACATGTTTAACTGACAATAGGTAAATAGAGATGGAGGGTGTAAAAACCTGGGCCCTTGACTATGGAAAGCATATTGTTAACAGTTAACAGTTCAGAACATTAATCCTTAGTGCTAACCACCAGATTAATGCTGAGTAGATGCTTTTAGATAGTTTTTTTGTTTAATTTCTCCAAATCTTTTGGGTTTCTAATACCATGACAGGAATGGACCCCGTTCCTAAGTCAAAGTTCAATTAAAGTTCATGAAACTTGTATTGTTTCAATCTTTGATGTCAGCCAAAAGTGCTCCTCTCAGCACCTTTGTTTCAGTCTTTGATGTCAGCCAAAAGTGCTCCTCGCAGCACCTTTGTTTCAATCTTTGATGTCAGCCAAAAGTGCTCCTCGCAGCACATGCAATGTGCTCAGTAATGACTCCTTCTACAATTCGTACAGGGTTGCACGAGTTGGTAACATATCTAAATACGATTGTAGATTTTGTTTATAACACCAGTTGCTCCTCCTACTATTGGAACTGTATGGGTATCCACACTGCTCTCATTTCTGCCTGCAGATCCTGATATTTTATGACTTTGTGTCTCTCTCTACGCAGCACACTATAGTGACTGGGTGTGGCGATTTCAATGATCGATGCTATTTTTATCTTCTTTTCATGTACCACTATATCCAGTTTTATAACATCCATCTTTTCAACTGCTGGTAATGGGTGATCCCATGTGATATACACTTCATCATTTTCTATGCTGCTTTGTGGCTCGTGTTTCCAGTGTTTTACAACCAGTTTAATATCATAATGTTTGCACAACCCCCAGTGAAACAGTCTTGCCACATTACTATACCTTTCAGTATACAGTCCTTCTACCATTAGTATATCACAACCAGCAACAAGGTGTGTGACTGTTTACAAAACCTACATTTGTCTGTTTCTCTCCCACATATTCAATGGACTTTGTATGTAGCCCACTATCTTGCGCTGCCAATATTAACCTTTCATCTCTTGGTTTGAATTTGCCTCTCCTTAACCATTCCTGCATTCATTCCTGATCAACATTAGGTTCTTCCAAAAGTTTTCTGTACTTGCAACTATATTCATGGATTTTCCACATTTCTTGCCTTCTCATCTGATCCTTCACCTTATATTCTTTCTTTTGTTTTTTGGCACATTCAGTCATTGGCTGATTTTTATCTACTTTTGGTTTGATTTCCATTCCTGCTCGACGCTGATATGCTTCTGCTAGATTAAGCAGAGAAGTCATCTTAGATTTATTCTCCTCATGTTTCAAAACATTCACTATGCTTGGGTCTTGTGAGGTCAGCAGATATGCATGGAGTTCCAGTATTGCAGATCTATACATGTAATCAATTTCATGGAGGCCCATCTCGCCTTTGCAATGGGGAATATATAATCCTGGTATACACTGATTTTTATAAATCATTTGGTGAGCATGAAGCATCCTTCTTGTTTTCCTATCTAATATATCCAACATGTTTTGGGGCCAGTCAATCACTCCAAAATTATAAGTTAGGACAGGAAGAGCAAACTGGTTTATAGCTTGGATTCTGTTCCTAGATGTCAACTCTGTTTTCAGGATTAATTTAAGTAATCTAAAGTATTCCTTACTAAGTTTTATTCACATTTATTCATGTTTTATTGTTGATTCTTCATCAATGCCCAAATGTTTATACACTCCCTCTTGCTCAAGTTATTTTATATCACATTCTTGTCCCAAACTGATGTTTTCCTGGTGCTGCAGGTTTCCTGCTTTAAAGGTTGCTTTTGCACATTTATCAAGACTAAATGACATTATTATATCATCTGAAAAAGTTTTGACAACCTGCAGTTGTGCTTTCAGTCCCTCATCTGATGCACTACACAGTTGTAAATCATCACTAAAGAGAAGATGAGAAGTCTTTGCACTTTGTTGCTTTCTAGGACCCAAATTGTAGCCATGACCTAAGCTGTTAAGTAAACAGCTTAATGGGTTAAGTGCAAGGCAGAATAGCAATGGTGACAGAGAGTCACCCTGGAATATCCCCCTTTGAATTTTTATCCCTGGGATAATAATTTGTCCTTTATCATGGCTTAATTGCAAAGTGGTCTGCCACTGTTTCATGGTAACTGTAATGTAATCAATCAGTATAGGATGTATCTTATATATTTTTAAGTACTCTTTTATCCATGAATGTGGGATACTATCAAATGCTTTTTTGTAGTCAATCCATGCCATGCTTTTTATACTTCTCCACTATGACTTTATTTAATGAAAGATGATCCTTTGTTCCATATGACTTTCTTTTATTGCCTTTTTGATCTACTGACATAATTGAGTCTTCTTCTAAATGACTATAAACTCTATCAGCATCAATTACCATGCATAGTTTATACGTCATCGGAAGGCAAGTTAATGGTCTATAATTTTTAGGGTAGCTTGCAGTTTCACTTTTAAGTAGGAGCATTGTTTTTCCTGTTGTTAGCCAGGATGGTGTTTGTCTGGGGTGCACATATAAATAGTTTTTACTCATGGCTATATCTTCATGCAAAGATGTTAATACTTTTAACCAAATGCTAGGTATTGCAGCTGTGGCTGGGGTTTTCCAATAAGAGGCTTTTCTTAACTTTGTTTCAATTCCTCTGGCTGTTACTTCATCCCATTTCATATCCTTTAAACTTCTTATTCTTTCTTTTACTTCTTCTATCCATTTATCATATTTGTTATGTTCCACAGGATCTTCATACATACTTCTCCAGAACGCATCTATTTTTTTTTTTTTTTTTTACATACTTACAGAGCAGCTGCTCTGCTGATGGAAAAGATAACTTCCTTTCGCCTTGGGACACAGCGTCTACCCATACCACCTTTCATACTCATATATAGTTCATAGGTTCATAGGTAGATACTAGGCTATCTGCCCTAGGGCATTTATAAGCCTAGCCAGAGTGTATTTGGCTTCTGCCTCCCTATTAGATTAGCCTACTGTGCCTCTGTAAAGTAGGTCACAGAAGATACCCTTTGAGATTAGTTTACTGTGCCTCTGTCTAGCAGGGACACAGAAGAGATCCCAGGGGTGAATTTGCGATTTCCCATCCATGCATCCAGATTTCACTTGAAGAGGGTCAGCGAGGGGCTATGTCTAACATGAATTGGGATTCTATTCCAGAGTGAAGGGAGCCTCTGGGAAATGAATCTGTCCCTCCAGCATGTCCTATTTATTTTTGTGCTGAGGTTTAAGTTCCTGGAGCGTGTAGCTCTAAGGGACTTGGATTTTTTGAGGTGGAGCATGTCCATTAATTCTGGGTTTGACATGGCTTTGTACGTCAGGCATAGATCACCTCTGAGTAGGCGGTAAGCAACTGAGTAGAGCTAAAGTTTCTTTAGTCGAGCTGCATAGGACATCTGTTTGTAGCCCATGATCCTCTTGGTGAGGTACTTTTGGGGTCTCTCCAGTTGCTGCAGGTGTCGGGTAAGGTACATCCCAAAAGGGGCATTGTATTCAATTATGGGCCTGATGAGTGACAAGTAGAGGGGCACAATGACCTCTCTTGATCTAGATGCGAACCCTTTCGTGATAAGGTGGGCTATATAGAAGGTCTTTCTAACCACTTTGGCAATGTGATTATCAAAGGAGAGATTACTATCTACGTTGGTCCCCAAATCTCTAATTACTTCTTCCATACTTAATGGATTACCATCTATGTGGTAATTTGTGGGCACCTTGTTTTTCCCAAAGGGGATGACTATGCACTTTTTAGCATTTAGCTTGAGGCCGTGGCTCTAGCACCAAGCATCCATCTCTGTGAGACCATTTTGGAGGATGCTTGTGTCGGCTGGAGATTTGATTATGGCCCCCAGTTTGCAGTCATCTGCGAACTTTGTCAGCCATAATCCCCCCGTGTTAGCCTGAACCTCAGAGAAGTATATATCAAACAAGAGAGGTCCCAGAACTGAGCCCTGTGGGACGCCACTTGTAATTGGTTTGGATTCAGACATGGCACCTGCAATTCTGACCATGTGGGTTCTATCCCTGAGCCAGTTTGCAACCCATCTTGTGATATAGGGGTTGAAATTTAAGCTGGTAAGCTTATTTATGATGCCCGAGTGGGGTATTGTGTCGAAGGCTTTTGCGAGGTCCAGGTAGGCTGTGTGGACTACCTTGCCCTCATCTATGGCTTTGGTAACTGTTTCAAAGAAATCAACTAGGTTTAAGAGGCAAGATCTGCCCTTAACAAAGCCGAATTGGGTAGGGTCCAGTGTCTGGAGGCTCCCAATGTCTTTGTTTATGAGTTCCATGATAATATGCTCCATAGCTTTACAGACCAGACTAGTCAGGCTTATGGGTTGATAGTTCCCGGGGTCCATTGTGGCACCACCTTTGTGTACTGGGACCACTGTAGCTGTATGGCATTCTTTGGGTACATATCCTGTAGCAAGGCTAAGTTTGAACAGTGACTTAATGTGAGGGTTAAGTTCTTCTTGGAGCTCATGTAAGACACAGCCTGGGACACCGTCCAGTCCCATAGATGCTGTGATTTTTGCTTTGGAGAGGGCAGCTTTCACCTGTGCATCTGTGATGTCAGGGAGGTTGCATTCAGTTGGGATAGGCGTTTGCTCCTTTGGGGGGAGAAGTTTGCGCTGAATCTATCTGCCAGGATGTTGGCTATGTCTGTAGGTTCGGTATATTTTGTACCGTTATGCAACAATTCAGAGCATATCTGGGAGTTTCCACCCATATTCCTGACATAACTAAAGAAGGCCTTGTGATTATCTTTAGTGTCTAGGGCAATTTTTCTTTCGAAACTGGCCTTTGATGATTTTATGAGGGATCAAAGTTTCTTGCTAATACTGATCAGAGATGCCTTCCCTTTTTGGGATTTTGCTCTGTCATGTAGGAGCTTTCTCCTTCTGTTGTATAGCTTATTTATGGCCAGGGTCCACCAGACAGGTCTCCTGTTTTTGGAGGAGTGAGTCTTGGTTTTATTTGGGATAGCATGATCCATGCATTCCTGCAGGTGCTCATAGAATGCATTTGTAAAGGATTCTGCGGATTGGGCTGTATTATCCTCTGGCCCGGGGGCTTTGAAGGATTCCACCTCAGTCTTGAGAAGTGCAAAGTTGGCTTTTGAGAAATTCTTTACCGTAATTTCCTTGGCTGGGGTGGGGACGGGATATGGATGTCCAGGGAAATTTGTTTATGGTCTGATCTTACCAATGAGGGGTTTACCTCTGGTGTGGAACATAGAGTCCCCATGTTGGTGATGACCAGGTCCAATATGTTGTTCCCTCTTGTGGGAGTGGTGACCAGTTGTTCCATCATGTTAGAGTTTATAAATTCAAGGAATCATTGGGCAAGGGTGTTTGGGCTTGAGTAGTTTTCCCAGTCAATGTTTGGGTAGTTGAAGTCACCCAATAACATAGTGTTTGGAGAGACCTTCATATTCTCCAGTGTTCTCAGGAATGCCAAATGGGGTTCCTGTAATAGGGAGGGTGTTCTGTAGCAGGCTACAAACTGAAAGGCAGTTTTGCCCGCTGTTAGTTGCACATGGATGGTTTCCGATACTTCATGGCCACTAACCTGGAGGTGTAGGTATCTTTGATGAATATAGATACTCCCCCTCCTTTTGTGCTTTGGTCCGAGTTTTGGGGCCAAAATGCATGGTATGAGTTATAACCTGGTAGTGCTGGGGTGCTCTCAGGAGCCTTGAACCAGGTTTCTGTTACTGCACAGACATCGATTTTCTCTATACTGAGGGGAGCCTCGAGTGCGTGCATCTTGAGGTTTAGACTTCTGGCATTGAGCAGCATTACCTTTAGTTTTTTTATCCTTGGGTTGTCTATGGAGGTGGGTTTGTCCTTTGAGCCTTGCCTAAAAAAGGCACTATGGGGGTGGCAAGAGCCTTGACCAGTATACGAAAGCCTAAGGGTGACAGGTGCAAGCCGTCCCTAGCGAAGCAACGTGGCTTGTCGAGCATGTCATCCCAGGCTGACAGACACTGGATCCCCTTTGAATGACACCAATACTTTAGCCAATTGTTGAAACTGATCATTTTGTCTTTATACTGTGGCATCATTCTTGGTGAGGGCAAGATGCTACTCAAGGTCATGGTCATACCAGCCTGGGCTACATGATCAGAGAGCTCCTCTATGTCTCTTTTCATGTAGTCCAGGGAGGTACGTCTCAGGTCATTCACACCAGCATGGACAATGATGGAGTCATACTTGTACTTGCTTTGGAGTGACCTGAGTGCTTGCGTTATGTGGCGGATCCTGGCACCCGACAGGCAGCTTACAGTGACCTTCTCCTTGTTCAGTGAAACACTTGGACACTGTTGTTTTAAAGCTCTGAAACCCTCAAGACCATGATGGTCAGCAACTGAAGTCGGTGCCAAATGACAGGCATTCCCTTTGATACATGCACGTCTGCAAATGGGAAACTAGGAAATCATTCGGAAAGCTTGATCAGATAAGTAAAAAAAAAACAAAAATAAGGAAGCAGTAATACTAAGAAATAGGTTAATAGGTTGCCTCCACATTATACTGACTTAATAGCTGAGTGGAAATGGACAATTCCCTGAATGGGGGCGGCTCCTGCATATAAAAAGCAAATAAGAGAATGCACAATGAAAAAGAATCTTCCTAGTGTTAGTTAGAATATGAATATCAGAGCTCAGCCTAGCACCAGCTTAACATATTAAATTGTGCTTCACTTTATAAAGTTAGTAAGAGACTCAGTTTGCACAGTAATTTTTGCAAATCTACTGCTTCTAGTCAAAAATGTGAATGTTTACTTTCAACAACAGTAGAAGATGTTAACTGAAGCCCACTTTGCCAGTTTTATGCCTGCCTAACTGTACCACTGCCAACAGCCCTATTAGTTTTGGTTATAACAGATTACAATTTAATTTGTGTGCCAATAATCCCATATACCTAAAGTTAGGTTGAGGACTATGCTTGCAAATGAGATTAACTCCTTTGTAAAAATAAGAACTCCAAATTCTTGTCCAGGAACACAAGAAATGTTTCCCCTTCTGGAGGAACTATAATAACCTATTTCCACAGTTGTTAACTCACTCTTGAGTTTATAAGGTCTCCTCCTAACATAACAAAACAAACAGACATTATTAGTATGCCTTGTACTACAGGCCTCCATCTGTAGTATTGAAACAAGCCTCAAAATAGCAGATAAAGTAATGATTTCAGTATAAATGCTTAGGTATCAAAAAACTCTTGGAACCACTGACAACATGATGGTGTTACTGACAATAAGGTATGAACACTTAATAGTCCTTTTAAGTTTGCTTTGCCGTATGTGCCAGATGCTCATTTACCCTCCCCCTAGACTGATAACAGACTACCACAGGCTAAATATGCTTCATCTAGTCATCGACTATTTGTTGGCACTCTTACTTCACCTGTGGTGCTGTGTCACAGCCTAAGACCCCGACATATAGCATTTGATACCATATATGGATTAGCTCAAGTTTCATTTGAGTTTCCTGTCCTGCGGCTTTTTTGAGTTGCACTTTTCTATTATTATTAGTTATTCTCATAGTGAAATTATAGAGGCTTTAGGGGTGGTAAAAGCTTACAAGGTCCCATATTACAAGGGAGGATTTCAGCAGTCTTTGTGCCCCTGAGTTTTTTCAGTATTAGGTTCCATATTGAAGCATTAAGCAGATGTCATTGTCACCTCACAGCAAGAGGTTTCCTGGTTCGATTGTTGGCTGGGGTGCATTCATTGCAGAGTGTGTGTGTCCTCCATGGTTTTTGAGTGGGTTTTCTCTGGGTGCTACAGTTTCCTCCCACATTCCAAAGATATGCAATAGGTGGACTGGATACTCTACACTGGCCGTAGGTGTGAGTGTGAATGCAAGTGTGTTGTATGAAAGAGAAACTGTGGCAGGGCTAGCCACCTGGCAGTGTGAGCCTTGGCTCTAGATAATTCTCAGTGTTAAAGTGACGCCATGACCCCATGTGCAAAAAATGGGAAAAAGGGGTTGTGGACGGAGGGATTAAAGTTTCACTCGTTACTACTATGTGTAGCTTGAATAAACAAATAAATTATGTCACACTGTGCAGCCCAATTATCTTAGATATATTGCAAAGCAGGCAGTGTGCCAAAGCACATATCCAGTTTTATCCCTACTAAATATTTGCACAACATGTAGTCTGTATACATTTCCCGTGGATAATCAGTAAGTATTAAGAAAATCTAACTGTACAATCTGCTTAGAAAAACACTATACCAAAATCAGGAACAACATTCACATATATATAGAGAGAGAATCCTAGCTTGATCTTTAACTAGGTTACTGACATTCAAAATAAATTCTCTGTGTCCTGAGGTGGAGCTATAGGTTTAACAATTTCCAAATTTTCCCTTTACTCATTCCAAAACTGTCATCATGTCAAGAGGGACAGACTGAGACTTAGCTTAAAATACATTCAGATAACTTTCCCTATTAATTACATAATGGCCTCCCTGATCTGGATAAGTATTATATTTCAAAAGGTGCAGGCTTTTTTTAGCATGTAACTATACCTATGCTAACTACGTGTAGCATTCTAGCCTTTTGAGGTTCATGCTAGTCAGTACTTGGCTGATACCTTGCTCTGCACTTTACCTGATGCACAGTTCCACTGTGGTTGTTAACTACCTGTTGTCTTCTTGTTTCTTGAGATTCGTGCTAGTCAGCACGTGGCTGGTCCCTTGCTCTACACTTTACCTGATGCACGATTCCATTGTGGTCGTTAACTACCTGTAGCATTCTAGTCTCTTGAGGTTCATTCTAGTCAGCACATGGCTGGTACCTTGCTGTACACTTTACCTGATGCACGATTCCACTGTGGTTGTTAACTACCTGTAGCATTCTAGTCTCTTGAGGTTCGTGCTAGTTATCATGTGGCTGGTCCCTTGCTTAACACTTTACTTGATGCACGATTCCACTGCGGTTGGCTTACAGCTTTTTACATTGAGCCACGTTCCATATCAGAACACAGATTACAGCTAGCTACTTAGGCATGCACTGTATTATCATCTGGATATTCATTTATTCTTTACACTACAGTACATCAGTGCTAGAAGACATACACCTTGTTCTAGTAGGCAGTGCATCTCTGTGTCTTCTGGCTACAGTAGCTTGGACATTTTTTTTTCTCTTTCTTTCTTGCTGTTTTAAGATCAGGTAGTTTACATTTCCTAGGGTAGGAATACGCATTAAAGGTTTTCTCCTACCTGAATGATATGGGTCTTCTGTAAGTCTTTCAAAGTTTTTACCTTTTCATTTTTACCTTCAGGAACCTACACTAGGTGGTTTTGTAACATTTCTCTAAGTATCTGACTTGTTTCAGCCAGTAGGAGCTAATTGACAGTAACTCATAAGACCCTTTTGGAATGGGATTATTAGACTGAAACATTCAGACATAACTAATGGAGCATGGTAGGTCCTGACTCACACTGGGCTTACACCAGTCAGTGTGAGATGTCTCCCAAGTCACAGTTCTTTTCTAAGTTCCATACTATGGGGAATTATTTTGGTGTTTTTATTTTACTCCTTTTAAATTATGCAAAATAGGCCTTGGGAGCTTGACTATCGGATTTTTTTTCTCGGCAAGAACTTAGAAACATTATATGAAGGAAGCAATGCTGAATTTGATTTTTTTCTGATTTCATAACTGTTTAGTGCACCTCATTTTCCTTGCAATTTTCATGACTTTATAAAAATCTCTCTCTCTCTCTCTCTATGTGTGTGTGTGTGTGTGTGTGTGTGTGTGTGTATATAGATATATATATATATATATATATATATATATATATAGATATATATACAGATATATAGATAGGTTACATAGATAGATATAGATACATAAATACACACACACACATATATATATATATATATATATATATATATATATATATATATATATATATATAGACATATATACAGATATATAGCTAGATTACATAGATATAGATACATAAATACACACACACCCACACACATATATATATATATATATATATATATATATATATATATATAGACAGACATATATGTGTATCTATCTATATATATGTGTGTGTCTGTGTGTGTGTGTGTGTGTGTGTGTGTATGTATATATATATATATATATATATATATATATATATATATATATATATATATATACCGATATATAGATAGATTACATAGATAGATATATATAGATAGATACATAAATATACACACACACACACACATATATGGTTTCACTTCATAATCTTGAATTACTGAAATCTCGAAATTCAGTAACCCGAGACCATGAAGTCGAAACAATTCACAACACCGAAAGTTGCAATCCCGAATCACACAACCATGAACATACATAGCCCGTACACCACTTAACATACACACCATTCCACCCACAGCACACAAACCACACAACCCTACACTACATACAAGCAGGGGGGCAAGCTCCCCTGCACCCCCCCATGTGGTGGGCTGTGCCCCCACACCCCCCTACTAATATATACCAACTCCAAGGTCACACATAACATAAACAAAAACAAACCACACACCACGCCATCCTCCACTCGCTCGCACACTAACACACATCACACATACACAAACACCAACAAATCCAGCACTCACACTTACACCTCCCTACCCTTACCCACACACAACGTACAAAAACATACACAAATACTCACATCCGATTTCAGGGACCATAACACTACACACGATGTACCAGAAATGCATAAGCACAAATCTGAGATATTCAAATTCGCTCTTATGCACTTTCAGTGTTTTTATATATATATATATATATATATATATATATATATATATATATATATATATATATGGATTCACTTTATAAGCTCAAAATACTGACATGTTGAAATTCAGTGTTTCGAGCCCATAAAGTGGAATCCTGAAAAGAGCGAAAGCTCAGAAGCACGAATTTCAAAACCTCAAATACTGGAGGTTTTGAATTTCACACTTCTGAGGTTCCGCTGTGGTTATGTATTCAGGTAAGTGTGTGTGTGTGTGTCAGTGGGGGATGGTGACTTCAAATTAAAGGAGGGCTGCAGGAGACAGTTGAATGGGTGGGGCCAATGGGAAGGGGTGTGGCCAACTAGAAAGGGGTGGAGCTATGCTCAAAACCACAACAACTGGATCTTTAATTAAATACGCTGCCTTGGGTGCCAAACAGTCATTACGAGAGTCCAATCAAGACAAAATGAAGTGTAGAAGAAAAAAATATTTCAATGCATTGGCTACATGACAACTTACTTAATATCCAGATGGAAACAGGTTGTGAGGCATGAAAAAAATAAATTACTTTTTAAATACATTACTGGAATGCCAGTCAAAATCAAGTATAAAAAAAAGCAGCACTCAACACAAACCACTACTCCTTGCACTGCAGTTCTAATTATATATTCAGCTTTATAAAATTACCAAGTAACATGCTGAAAGTAGCAATCTCTGTGATACCCCCACTTGTAAAAATGTTTCTTATCCAAAAAAAGACCTGCTGCCTGTCACAACTATCTACTTGTTTCATTGGGAAGACATGATCAAAGTAAAAAATGAACAGCAAACAAGAAACAAGTTCAAAATAAATTGCTTAAAGGATTACTGCACAGGTTATGGACCACACATGATAGACTGGCATTCTGTTTATTTTACGGGTAAGCCTGCAAAGATGACTGCAAGTCTCCAATAAATGTAATGAGCTTCTGAAAATACTGTAATCCTGTCCTTTTATTACAAATACTGTCATATGCATTTCAATACCCAAGGCTTATACATTATCTAGTTATGTAAATATTCTCTGCATGGCAACAACGAAAAGGCTTTTAATGCTGGTAATTCTTTAACAGTATGCATATTAAAGCTTACTTGCATCTTACAATCTCCGACAAGCTTACCTGATGCTCATTAAGTCATTGCTACTTAAACAGAGCAACAGGGCACTGTGGCAGCATGCATTTCCTGAATAATAAGAAGCATAAATCAACAGTATAAAAATCTGTCAGAAAATCAGAACATTCTGCAAAATCAAGGACAGATGAAAAGCCACGGTCGTACTTGTGGTGTACCTTGGATGGGGGAATACACTGCACACTTACACTGCATAACTGCTCCTTGCCTTCCTCGGACACATCCAGAGCCACTACAATGGGGAGTGGGGTGCAACAAGTATGTCATAATTTGAAATGTCTCTGGATGACAGTGATGGCTCTGACACTCATACCTCTCAACTTCAGAGCAAGAAATCCAGACAAAGCCATGCATAGAACTAGAAGTGGGACACAGGCCCAAAAATAAGGACAATTTTTAAATATTGCTTTTATTAACTTAGATAATAGAACAGTAGTAGATCTTGCATTAGTACAAATTTTCTGAAGGATATAAAATCTGAAACTCAAATATCTGCCATTATTTTCTAACTTCAGTCTTTAATGACTTGCCACTAATTTGCCAGAAAACCACAATTTTATGAAAAACAGACCAAAAATGTGATGCAAAAATATAAAGTTGCCACACAATACAGCTGGGAACCTGTCAAAAAAGGGACACCTTTTTAATATTAACACTGTTAACTTGAGCAGCTAACAAAATAAGAGCATCTACATGCATTTCTGAAATAAAAGTAATCTATAACTCTGCTCATTACAGTTATATATAATTGTAAACCCTCCGCATTTTCTTCCAAAATTGCCATTTTGAGGAGGGATTATTAGGGGAGAGCAACATTTTGAGCCAAAATTGGGGACAATTGAGAGGTTTGGATATTCTTAATTCTACAAAGCGATTTGCACGTACCTCTCAACCTCTTAATGCAGGAAATCTGGACAAGGTCAAAAATATTGGGGGAACATACAAACACTACTAAAGATTGCTCTTGTATAAACTTAAGACAGTTGATAGAATAACAGGTCTTGCATTAGCATGCATTTTTCTGATGGTTATGACGTCTGAAACTCAATGTCTGTCATTTAGTGACTTCATTCCTAAATGATTTGCTAGAAAACCACAAATTTTATGAGGAACAAACCAAAAATAAGAAGCAAATATCTATTCATTCTGCAAAAATATGGACAACTGAGAGGTATAGTTCAACTGGGGCTGTCTGAGTTTGCTATCCGTTCCCCCTCACAAAATCATGGTCGAATGGAGCCTCCCCCCTGCAGCCATTCCAAGTCCCATTCCTTGGTTATTTTGCCCCATTTACCATAACCACTGTAATGTGCATACTGCTTTACTTCTGTAATGATTTAGATTTCATTTGAAAGTTTTATTTTGCATTTTACACACAAACCCTAATAGATATCTGTTAAACAAAGCAATGCAGTCTCTCAATGAAAATAGACTTAGCATTAAAACTTCTCTGCCCTTGAAACTCACGTGCATTGAAACAGCATTGAAACCCACATTCAAAGAGAATACATTTTGCCAGTGGCAGATAAAGATTAACTCTGGGCTGTTTTCAAAATCATAGGCTCATTGAACATGAAACATACACATGCTCTTTAATACACCTTCCTGACTGTATTACATTATATTCCTTGTACAATACAGTACAGTTGTTAGAGGGCATTTTAAATTTATTTTGAACATTTTTCCAGTAAAAAATGAAACAAAATGCATGCACCAATGATAAAACTGCCCAATTCAGAAAATTTCCATCATAAAACGTCTACTCAACCTTCTATAGTCCACCAGTATCAGTAAATATGCACAATCTCTGAAGTAGTAAAATCCACATTAAAGAAATCTGTAACTAATAAAGAGGTTGCTGCTAGCAAACAACTTTATATGTCATTGTTTCATCTACAAATAGAGTGCCTGTTGCCCTTGAAGAATAAATTGCCTATGTTGCATGCATTAAAAAAATGATAAGCTAGTAATACCGCAATAGGGAATGGATAGCAAACTGATAACAGGTGCATAGTTACTAGATATCTTTGCCAAAAAGAACTGCAGCATCCATCCCCTTTACAACACAGTACAGTATCAGCAATGCATCTACCTACTGTGGGAGTAGAACCCACAGCCTTCTGCATCAAAAGCAAGTACACTACCTGTTGTGCTATTAACAATGCAAGCAGACTTAGCATAAGCAGCACTAAACTTTTGTTCCCCTGCAGCTCTCAGCTCCTTGTAAAATCTACTAGACACTCAGCTGTATCTCTGAACTTTGCAGCACAAGATATCTGGAAAAACCCAAAATTTATTGGGTGGGGGGGACAAAAGGCCAAAAACCAGGGACACATTTTAAACATTGCTTGTATAATATTGGAAAGTTGCTAGAATAAAATGCTGCGTAACCACCATACATTTCACTGCCGCATCTTGAACCCAGGGGACCCTGTGCAAAACAGTCAGAGAAACATACCACTATGCCAAATCAGCTGAAACAGAGGAAGACAAACTTAAATGGCTACTATTTTAGTGAATTCAGTTCTCACCATAGCTGTCAACCTCTTAGCAAAAAACACCTGAAAAAAGCCAATAATGTGGGAATACAGCTGCCAAACATATTCAGTGAATTCAGTTCTCACCATAGCTCTCAACCTTACTACAAAATACCCGGACGAGGCCAATAATGTGGGAATACAGTCCCAAAAATATGGGCAAATTTCAAATATCCATGTTATAAACTTAGACAATTGCTAGAATAAAAGGTTTTGTTTTACCATGTACTTTCAGAAGAATATGAAGTCTGAAATTCAAATGCCTGTTATTTATAAACATTTGTTAACCAGGAAACTAGTCTGACTTGGAACAAAATAAAGCCAAATTTCAGCAGAGCAGGGAGAAACACTCCAGACACATATTTGTAAGGGATGGGAGGACATGCAGACTCCACACAGAAGGCACCCCAGCCAAGCTGTCAGGCAACACTGCTGCCAGTGCACCACTGCACTACAAACCTTTGCAAGGAAATATGAAGATACAGAAACCACAGATTTTATGATGAACAGAACAAATATGAGGCAAAAATCTGCAATTTTTTACAAATAGTGGTGGGTAGAGAATTCAGGTCCTTGCCACCTGCATCCAAGGTACAGGCTTCAAGCCTGAGTATTTCTACCCACCACTATGTGTTAACAAGGGTATTTTACACACACACACTTTGGTTTGCATAAACAGCCGGTCATGTTGCTGGTCTGAATAAACAGTCAGCTACCTTGTTCAAACAGAGATATTTCCACTAACGGAGGTGCTGCTGGTCTGAATAAACAGCTATCTTGTTCAAACAGAGATATTTCCACTAATGGAGCTGCTGCTGGTCTGAATAACACACACCCTTTGAATATACAGCTGGTCACAGAACGACACACACACCCTTTGGTTTGAATAAACAGCTGGTCACAGAACGACATACACACCCTTTGGTTTGAATAAACAGCCGGTCAATGCTGCTGGTCTGAATAAACAGCTACCTTGTTCAAACAGAGACATTTCCACTAACGGAGCTGCTGCTGTTCTGAATAAACAGCTACCTTGTTCAGAGATATTTCCACAAACGGAGCTGTCACTGGCTTGCTTAACCGGAGCTATGAGATTCTTACACACACACACCTTACCTGTAAATATGTCTGGAAAGCCAGGTCCAACTCCATTGTCTCAAACCCGCGCTCGACTTAACGCTTCCCTGCAGGAGCTGTGAACTCAACTTACCTCACTCCTGATTGGTCCTGTGCTCAAATCCCTGCTTACCTCTCTCCTGATTGGTCCTGTCTGCAGCTCAAGCAGCCAGAGCTCCTCTCTTCTGTGTGGTCGTCTACCGCATAGCATCTTGGGCATCTGCGTGGCAGAAAATACCTTCTCTGCATCTGGACTGCTAACTCAGGCAGTCAAAGTTCACAGAGATTCCTGGGCATCTGCGGGGCAGTCTGAGTGTGTCCACTCATGCGAGGCAGTTCCGGTACTCAGTAAAAAAGAATTTTTTTTATTAAAGTTTATGTTTATATTATGTATTTCTTTTATTTCTAGGTGGGAGGGCTGCAGTCTTGCAGACCGATAGCATGAGCCGCCCCTGGTGTGTGTGTGTGTGTGTGTGTGTGTGTGTGTGTGTGTGTGTGTGTGTATTAAGGGTTTGGGGTAGGGGTTGTGGTGTGTGTTAAGTGTGTTTTGTTGCTGTGATGTGTGTGTGCGAGCAGAATGTAGCTTGTGTGGTGGTGGTGTGTGTGTGTGTGAGATTTTGAATTTCGTGCTTCTGAGTTTTCTATGTTTCAAAAATTCGACTTTATAGCTTCGAAATACTGAATTTTGACATTTCAGTTTTTCGAGGATATAAAGTGAATCTATATATATATATATATATATATATATATATATATATATATCTGTAGATAGATAGATATCCGGGTTGGTTTTGGTTTTAAAGCCAGTTTGTTTAACTAAAGAGAAGACCAGTGCAGCTGATCGAGAATGAGTTAATCCAACTGTATAGCTGTTGTGCTGTGTGAGATTACATAACAGCGAGAATTACAGATTTTGCATTTCCTCGCTGTAGTGAGATCTCAGACAGAAATAGGATGGAAGTGAAGTTATACATCAAATTATACACTGGCACTTTCATCAAACTGTGCTACAGCCTTGTAAAACATTGACTACTGAGTCATCGGAACTCCAAAACGTGTTTTCCATGAATCTTGTTGGGCAGGGTAGCAGATCTGAGTCTCTATCCCTACATGTTGCTATAAAAAGTGAAGTTATTCAATGTGGTTCACTAAATAATTCATTAAGTAAGGGAGTTTCTCCTTTCCCCACTTATGTGCGATGCTTGAGTTGGTGTATATATAAGTAACAGTGGATGTATGGGGGTGCAGAGGGCTTGACCCTGTAAAATCAATGTCTAGGTGCTTTTAGCTTTTGGTGTGATTTTCTTTGGAATCAATAAAGTTCTTTTGTTTCAAGTTTTAGTGCTTTTAGCTTTTGATGTTTGATGTAATCTACCTCAAACTAATGTTATAGGTTCACAGGTTCGTACTAGGCTATCTGCCCTAAGGCATTTATAAGCCTAGCCAGAGTGTATATGGCTTACACCACCCCTTAGGATAAGAATACTACGCCCTTTTAGGGTTTAGTTTACTATGCCTCTGTCTAGTAGTGACACAGAGATCCAGTATGTATAGTTTAGGCCTTGTATTGCCGTGGCTTGGTCCTTCGCTATTTTTTACAGTATATATGTATGTATGTATATATGCATGTGTGTATGTCTGCGCGTATGTGCTCACTCACACACACACACACACACACATATATATATATATATATATATATATATATATATATATATATATCTGTATGTATATATGGGACTAGGCACATGCTCGACTAGCATATGTCCTAATCACAAAACATTGAACACACATACACGAAAGCACTTAACATTGAAAAGTGCTTCCGTGTATGTGTAGTTCAAAAAAAAAAATCTACGTTTCTGCAGGGCACCCCCCCCCCACACCCCCACTTTATTATTTTCACTCTCAGATCGCACTACAGAGGGGAAAAGGGAATTTTCCCTTACCGGCACTGTAGTCCGATCTATGAAACAGGTACCCATACACAGAAGCACTTGTCGATGTTAAACGCTTTCATGTATGTGTGTTCAGTGTTTTGTGATTCGGACATATGCTAGTTAGGAAGTGATGGAATTAGTATGTATAAGTTAGGAAGTGATGGAATTAGTATTTGTAAGTTAGAGAGTGATGGAATTAGTATATATAAGTTAGGAAGTGATGGAATTAGTATTTGTAAGTTAGAGAGTGATGGAATTAGTATATATATAAGTTAGGGAGTGATGGAATTAGAATGCATAAGTTAGGGAGTGATGGAATTAGTATTTGTAAATTAGGGAGTGATGGAATTAGTATATATAAGTTAGGAAGTGATGGAATTAGTATATATAAGTTAGGAAGTGATGGAATTAGTATTTGTAAGTTAGAGAGTGATGGAATTAGTATATATATAAGTTAGGGAGTGATGGAATTAGTATTTATAAGTTAGAGAGTGATGGAATTAGTATGTATAAGTTAGGGAGTGATAGAATTAGTATTTATAAGTTAGAGAGTGATGTAATTAGTATGTATAAGTTAGGAAGTGATGGAATTAGTATTTGTAAGTTACATAGTGATGGAATTAGTATATATATAAGTTAGGGAGTGATGGAATTAGTATGTATAAGTTAGGGAGTGATGGAATTAGTATGTATAAGTTAGGGAGTGATGGAATTAGTATTTATAAGTTAGAGAGTGATGGAAATAGTATGTATAAGTTAGGGAGTGATGGAATTAGTATGTATAAGTTAGGGAGTGATGGAATTAGTATTTTTAAGTTAGGGAGTGATGGAATTAGTATATATAAGTTAGGGAGTGATGGAATTAGTATGTATAAGTTAGGGAGTGATGGAATTAGTATTTATAAGTTAGAGAGTGATGGAATTAGTATATATAAGTTAGGGAGTGATGGAATTAGTATTTGTAAGTTAGAGAGTGATGGAATTAGTATATATATAAGTTAGGGAGTGATGGAATTAGTATGTATAAGTTAGGGAGTGATGGAATTAGTATTTGTAAGTTAGAGAGTGATGGAATTAGTATATATAAGTTAGGGAGTGATGGAATTAGTATTTGTAAGTTAGAGAGTGATGGAATTATTATATATATATAAGTTAGGGAGTGATGGAATTAGTATGTATAAGTTAGGGAGTGATGGAATTAGTATTTGTAAGTTAGAGAGTGATGGAATTAGTATATATATATAAGTTAGGGAGTGATGGAATTAGTATGTATAAGTTAGGGAGTGATGGAATTAGTATTTGTAAGTTAGAGAGTGATGGAATTAGTATATATATAAGTTAGGGAGTGATGGAATTAGTATTTATAAGTTAGAGAGTGATGGAAATAGTATGTATAAGTTAGGGAGTGATGGAATTAGTATGTATAAGTTAGGGAGTGATGGAAATAGTATGTATAAGTTAGGGAGTGATGGAATTAGTATGTATAAGTTAGGGAGTGATGGAATTAGTATGTATAAGTTAGGGAGTGATGGAATTAGTATATATATAAGTTAGGGAGTGGTGGAAATAGTATGTATAAGTTAGCGAGTGATGGAATTAGTATGTATAAGTTAGGGAGTGATGGAATTAGTATGTATAAGTTAGGGAGTGATGGAATTAGTATGTATAAGTTAGAGAGTGATGGAATTTGTATTTATAAGTTAGGGAGTGATGACATTTATTTATTTATTAATTTGACATTTGTTGGCCGGGAATGTCTGACTGAGCTTGTACCCTTTTTCAGCAGAGGCCCAGGGAGAAAAGCTCCACAAGTATTACATACACCATAAAAATGTTTACAAACAATACAGTATGCATGAGGTAATATAAACATGCATTATAATGCTTGGATTCACAATTGTAACATGAGTTTAAAGGTGTTATTTACAAAAAAGGCAATAAAACCTAATGCTAAAGTATTTCATATATCTCCAATACATAAGAACTTCACCATATAGAGGGGAGGTATTGACAATTAACTCAGAGTTTAACAAAAGAGTATAGAGGTACTGTCTATCAAATCTTAGTTCTTACACGCTAAAACATGCACATCATTAATCAGAATTAGTATTTATAAGTTAGGGAGTGATGTAATTAGGATTTATAGGTTAGGGAGTGATGGAATTAGTATATATAAGTTAGGGAGTGATGGAATTAGTATGTATAAGTTAAGGAGTGATGGAATTAGTATGCATAAGCTAGGGAGTGATGGATTTAGTATGTATAAGTTAAGGAGTGATGGAATTAGTATGCATAAGCTAGGGAGTAATGGAATTAGTATGTATAAGTTAAGGAGTGATGGAATTAGTATGCATAAGCTAGGGAGTGGTGGAATTAGTATGTTTATGTTAGAGAGTGATGGAATTAGTATGTATAAGTTAAGGAGTGATGGAATTAGTATGCATAAGCTAGGGAGTGATGGATTTAGTATGTATAAGTTAAGGAGTGATGGAATTAGTATGCATAAGCTAGGGAGTGATGGAATTAGTATGTATAAGTTAAGGAGTGATGGAATTAGTATGCATAAGCTAGGGAGTGATGGAATTAGTATGTATAAGTTAGGGAGTGATGGAATTAGTATGTATAAGTTAAGGAGAGATGGAATTAGTATGCATAAGCTAGGGAGTGATGGAATTAGTATGTATAAGTTAGGTAGTGATGGAATTAGTGTTTATAAGTTAGGAAGTGATGGAATTAGTATATATAAGTTAAGGAGTGATGGAATTAGTATGTATAAATTAAGGAGTGATGGAATTAGTATGTATAAGTTAGGTAGTAATGGAATTAGTGTTTATAAGTTAGAAAGTGATGGAATTAGTATGTATAAGTTAGGGAGTGATGGAATTAGTATGTATAAGTTAGGTAGTGATGGAATTAGTGTTTATAAGTTAGGAAGTGATGGAATTAGTATGTATAAGTTAAGGAGTGATGGAATTAGTATGTATAAATTAAGGAGTGATGGAATTGGAATTAGTGTTTATAAGTTAGAAAGTGATGGAATTAGTATGTATAAGTTAGGGAGTGATGGAATTAGTATGTATAAGTTAGGAAGTGATGGAATTAGTGTTTATAAGTTAGGGAGTGATGGAATTAGTATGTATAAGTTAGGGAGTGATGGAATTAGTGTTTATAAGTTAGGGAGTGATGGAATTAGTGTTTATAAGTTAGGAAGTGATGGAATTAGTGTTTATAAGTTAGGAAGTGATGGAATTAGTTATGTATAAGTTAAGGAGTGATGGAATTAGTATATGTAAGTTAGGGAGTGACGGGGCAGAAATGCACCACGTAGAAGAGTAAACATAGCATAATGTATTTGCTGGCATTTAGTATTTAGGTATAGTTCATGAATGCAAATGTTTACATGAATGTAAATAATGTTTGCATTTACAATCTATTTCCTACAATGATGTAGAGTTGGCGAATCATATTGGTTAATCATGTTGATACAATACTCATCAACTGAAGCATTCATCAGTTGTTAATAATTTAATTACATTCTGAGTGTTAAATTTATGTTACTAGAATTTATTATTTCAGATAGTAGAGGAGGTGACATTAACTTATGATTGGAAATTGCTCAATATAACTGGATAAACTTACTTCTTGCTGATTGTTTTCCAGGTTTAAGTTAACACAATTCTTAGGAGCCAGTTTTAAAAGATGTATTTTATGTTTTAAAATGTAAAAGGTCTTGATTGATTGACATCATTTTTAATCAATTGTTGTTTATATTAAATGTAATGTGATTGTGTTTAGGTTATTTTTGTAATATGACTTTGTTAATTTATTGTATACCTGAAGAAGCTTTGAGAGAAAGCATATTAGCTTGTAATGTATTAAACTTTGTTTTTTCTTATTGGGGACTTGAGTGTTCTGCTTTTATGAATCATAGGCAAAGCACCACATTCCCCATATCTTTTTAGGAACATCAAAATTCAATGATCTATGCTTGACTTTTTTTCAGTCTGCATTCTCATCTGTTTTCAGTGTTTAAGTGACTTAGGATCTCTAATATTCACAAGGAAACTCTTAATAGTGCAATGAAAACACTGGCATTCATCTAGCCTACATTCAGTTCTTTCCTAACATAGAAATGAGCTAAACTACTGCAGTAGTCAAACCAATAAAATAAAAATATGCGTTAATTCTCCAGCCAACATACAAGGGAAAGTACTATCCACACATAGGCAGTCTGGCTGATTTCGGCTTACAACAGAGTAAACACAATGTAATAAGGGATACAAGTACAAGAGAAAAGGATGCCAAGGAGCACAGAGATTACACAAATTGAAGGTGGCCTTGTAGCACAGAAAAATATCAGCCCAGAAGAACAAGGTAACTATTAAAAGTTAATCAACAATTAAGACAGAGTAATACTCAGTGTATGCACAATCTAAAATAAAACTAGACAGCACAGTGACATTTTTCTACTAAACCAGCTACTGCCATTTTGGACTTCATGCTGTTCTCAATCAGTCATTGAAAACATTGGGGACGGGTGCAAGCATTTTCTATTGAGCAAACGTAAGATATGTGCAGTAGTATGTCACACGCTAGCCCAACACCCTTCCAAAACCACTGATTTGCACACATACAATTAGCAGATCACTGCCATAGTGGATATTGTTTTCAGGACATCACTATACCTAGTCACTGTATGGGGTGGTAAAGCATCCACCAGTGCTGCAACAAAAAATGAGATAATTAACTAGCTGTTTAGTTCTCAGCATTAACAGACTGTGTGGTGACATGATAACTGGCAGACATGGAGAAGGAAACTTGCAGCAAATATTATGTGACACTTGAGCATTTACATGTCCTGTTCAGCTTAATTACATATTCATTGTATCTCAGAGGATTAGGCATTTGCCATCAATGATGGTATATACTGGAACCTTAAAATTGGAAGGCATAACTCACAAGCTTCTACATTGCTCACTAGTATGTGTGCATTGTATGATTTAGAATGTCTGCAAGTGCATCCGGTAGTGGACAGACATCCCATCTAGGACTGGTTCTTTGCCTTATGTCTAGTGAATGCAGGGACAGGCTCTGTCTCTTGTATAACCCTGACTATTATATCAGGGAAAGAATTAATGAATAATGAATGAATGATTGAATGTTAATTTACAATGTTTGAAGTATGGAAACGGAGACAAAGTAGTGAGTCCGTAGAAGTAAACAAAGGAAAAAAAAAAAGATCAAGAGCAAAGCACATCTGGACTGCTTGTAAAAGTGATAATTGTGTGTACACACATCAGCTGATAATGCAGACATACACACTGTATTTCCCAACAATTTGACTGAGGCTTAAATTCATTTTCTGCTGGCATCAGACAACTCTTATTACTTGTTTTAGTATATCTATTAATAAAGAAAAGTATAGCCTGCAGTGGCAGCTAGAGTGTTGAATGATGACACCAGGGAGAATACTCAGGGCATTGTTGAAAACTCATAGTTTAGGTGACTTTATGCGCCTATGACTTACTGGGTTAGAACACAAGCTTTTCAAACTAATACACTCAAATCTGTGTTTCACATTCACCTTTATGCTAGAACACAAGTTATTAACTATTCTGAACATATGAAACCATAAATCTATTCATTTCTGTCTGCATAAAGGGCAAATGCAGTGTAATAATTCTGCCAGAATCACTGATGTAAAACTGCGTGCCGTAAAAACAGAAATTATTGTGGGGAAGAAGAGCACATTGCAACATTTTAGTGCAGTATGTGGAAATCATAAATAATTTGAAAGTTATTGTTGTGTCAGAGGAGAAAGGTCAAGGCATCTCACAAAGGAGCAAGTGTTTGCATCAGCTCTGGTAGGTAATTTGTTCCAACAGCTCAAAAAAGAGCCGTCAGACCCCTTCTGCTGCTTTCTTTGCAGATTTCATCAGGATACGGTAACTGCAGCCTTCCTATGAGCTCACTGTTGATGTACTGCACAAGTGCAAATGGAGAAATACATGCTGCATAATTAGTCAAGACTTATAAATATCATCTGTGTAATCAGCTGCTGAGGGAGAACACAAGGATTCCTTTAAGTCGCCATAAGAGCCAGTGCTCATGAGTAAGGAAGCTGTAATTGTGTTGCCGCCTTCTCCTAATTAGCAGCCATAAATGTGTGATGCTGTTATGGCCCTTCATGTATTCTGTTTATACCCACTCATTTTCAGATTGGCAGCTTTGAAGTTATCTATTCAAGTGGAGATTAAAACGATTTAACATTAACTGCTTCTCTTTCACTACTAATATTGTGGCATCTTAAAGTAGATTCAAAGATGCCCCAGGGATATCTTTGAAAGATGTGAGTTCAGGGGCAAAATCAAGCTCCTAACCTCTGTATATTTTTGTTTTTTGCATTTTTGTGGCTCTTGTTTTATATTCCAGAGAAAATTTGTGGAATTAGGTGTTATTCCCATGGGTGTCATCTACTGGCTGAATACACGTATTTGTTACAACATAATTTACTGCCTAGGGTATAAATCGAATGAGTAGTCAACCAAAGTAATGAATAAACAAATAAAAATATCTTATATCTAAGAATGCATAGCTTTAAAAAAGTCCTCCTTCCTTGAGCCCAGTACAGCACTCCACAATTTAAATGTGTATCTCTGTGGAAAGCATTAGTGGTCACCATAAAAAGATGAGATGCTGTAATCCTTGGTGGATCCTTTTATCTAGTTTTTGTCATGAGCATTCACATATCTAGGCTTTCATCTACTTCATTATATTGTACACATGTACCAGGGTAGCTACTACCATTTTGGGGCATCACCAACCTACAGAATGGGGGCCCCCTACAAGGGACTGCACTAATACAATGCACTGATTTGCTTGACCCCAAGACCACATCCAAAATTGCCCTCTACCAATTATCTTATTCTTTTACATCACCCAGACCTTTTACCATTATTTTAAAAAATTGGAACTGTTGTTCCAGTAAACTGGTATATCTTGCTAAATGTACTTCCTGTTCTTCATTCTACGTCGGAAAGACGGAAAGGATGTTGAAGAACAGGATATATGAGCATTTATATGATATCAAATCTGGAAAAAATACTAATGCATTATACAAACATAGTGGTTTGTGTAGAAATTTTAGTGGTTTTAAGTTTGGTATTTTGGATTTTGTTACAGTGGATGTGAGGGGGGGGGGGTGATTGGCAAAATAGGTTGCACAAGAAGGAATTGATGTGGCAACTCCGGCTAGCTGCTGACCAACCCCCGGGCATTAATGAACATCTTTCAATTATGCCTGTTTTGAAAGAGAAGGCAGATTCAGTATAACACACTGGCTGTTTAGTCAGTGAAGTAATTTTTAATATGTAAGAAAGTCTTTTTTTAAAATGTTAACAGTTTATACTTCTGCACTTTTGCATTATAATTTTTATATAAAAATATAAAAATATATATAAAAATGTGTTACTTTTATATGTATATTGCAATGGTACACATGTTCAATGTTGGACTTATTTAATTATTTGTTTCATTATTCATGAGATTTGGCATGTTTGAAATATGATTTGCTAATTTCTAGACCAATGAATTCAAACTGTGGGGTATTTAAGCCTGAAAGTTCATATTTTAACTGTTCTGATGAAGTCATACTGTTTGATGAAAGCGCTTAACTATTTGTGTATTAATAAATCCTATCTGTGGACTCGCAACGTTGTGCTACTACTTTTTACTGGTTATACTTCAGCACTTCAACACCATCTGGTTGGACTTTTACCAATTGTCTCCATCAACATTTCCTCTTTTTGGATATACACTAAACTTTCTGTTAACCAGCAACCATAGGGATTGGTAGATGCTGGATAACTGTAGTTTCTGGTTGCTTGAGAGTTACTATTAAAAATAGGCTTGACTAATACTGTACCCTATACTATTTGTTTGGTTTGACTTGCTCTTAGGTTGGGGAGTGACAGAATGTATTCCTATCTTCCTTTTTAAAACTGTAAAATGTAAGGTATATTTCTGTGTGTGTGTGTGTGGGGGGGTGGGGGTGGGGGGAGACAGAAAGTGCAACACATGAAAATTGTATTGTATTTTTTCAATTTTTTTTCTGGTTGCTTGAGTTCTGGTTAACTGACAGTTTACTGTAGTATGCTAAAGACAGTCTCAAGTTACGAGACATTTTTTTTAATTTCAAGTTAAATTCAGGTAAAATTAAAAAATAAAACACCTAGGTATTATGAGGCAAGTCTCTTTACCCTACCAGTTCACCCACTTACTTAATGCAATTAACTCCAAGGTTGCAGTACCTGAAACTGTGAGAAGATAGTTTACCATTTATGGTGGACTTGCTTGCGCATATGGTTGTCCTTTTCTCTGCCAACCTTCAGTGATTCTCCATTCTTTCCCTTCTGCATTTCATACATATCTCCTTAATGCAGATGGCATTCTCTGGAGCCGTTTACTTACCTGGCTAATAGATTACATAAAGTATGACAATCCTGCAGTCTTCATTTACATGTTGTTATGAACAGTTAGCTGCACATTTGACTTCCACTTCATGCTAATCCACCCACCATCGCTAAGACCATTTCACACTGTCATGCATGAGTCAGGTAAGCAAAACATTTACAAACTGGAATAAGAATTTGCTTTCTATACACACGCATGCACAAAATAGACAAGTAAATTATCACACACAACATACTGATAATATTTGTAAATTACAAATATATTGCAAGAATAGAAAATATATTATCAACAGCCAAAAAAGGTTCAGCAAAAAGAGGTATGCAGTGTATTAATTTCTTGTCTCAACAAAAAGTTATATGCACATAAATCAAATTATGCTTTACCATGTGATCATACATAAATATAAACTACCCCTGTTTTAATGCAGTACGCGATCATAGAGAAGTACATCTTTCAGGCATAACTGTGACCTATTTTAAAGCAGTTCAGTATATCCACAAAATTAACTCACATATTCAAACAGCATTTATTATATTAGCTGAAAGTGAGCCACTGACTGCATAAATGTTGATGATGTCTGCTTCACACAATTGCAGGCCATATCAAATACAACTTTGGGTATCACGGTCATTCTTTCATTTTTGGGAGACCTAGAGCAGAATTAATAAAGTGAGGGTTTTCTTGAAGAATTAACTGAACTATGGGGACCATTGTAGATTTAATGTAGTCAACATATTCAGAGCAGGAGTCAAAAAATCAATATCCCACTGAATTATATAAAATTAAAAAATTGACAATATTAATAAAATCAGACAGCCTGTATAAGGATGAAAGTGGGTGAATTTTTGTTTTTACCAGGATTAGGGACATGGAAAGTCCATAAGGATTAACAGAGTCAGGAAGTCCACACAATGTTATTAAAGACAGACTGCCACTGAGATAGAATAAAACAATGGGCCCCAGCTAAATATATAGAGTCAAGGGATCTTTAAAGAATTAATTCAGAGGCTTTATCAAGAATAAAGAAGTCAGAGAGAGCCCTTGCAGGAATAACAGGATCAGGAGGTCTAGCTATGTATATGGAATCTTGAGTCCCTAAGAGGATTACAGTCAGTGAGGTCCTCATCAGAATTAAAGGAGTCAGGGGATTCGAAGTACCATTAAAGGGATAAGGGCCACACATCATAACTATGCCAGTTTGGAATGCATACCAGTTAATGTGGTCAAATAGGTTCAGTTAGGCAGCACATTCAAAAGAGGAGAGATTAGAACAAATGCAACACTAAACTACCAAAATGGTAAATGCAATGGGAGGCTGACACGTGAGTGACATTGTTCACCAACAAATGTATAAAGTAGAAGACAGACGACAGAGCAGAAGTAGTCTGTGATCTAAGCACACTATACTATAATGCATTAAGTGACAGGAGTCAGTTTGAAGGAGGACAGAAGAGAGAAAGGGTATGAGTGGTTAATGAAAAGCAGACAGTGTAAAAAAGACTTAAGGAAACATTACTTCACAAAGAGGGCAGTAGGACACTAAAATTCATTATCTACAATAATAGCACAGTGATAATACCTATGACAAAGAAAAGAAACAGTGGGGGAGAGGTACAAGAGGTAAGTCTGTGCAGGAAACACAAACAAGAAGGTGAAGACTTCGGAGTTGAATAAAGTAAATGTTTATTGAATGCTTTCATCCTGTAGTAATCGGACTTCTTCAGAATAAAAAGAACACATCACCACACAGCCTTAAATACAATCCATTTACATCAAATAACGAATCAAAAAAGTTCTTAGGCCGTATTTATTGTATTTAATATCTGTATAGATAATGACAAATGGAAGCAATACACACAAAAAGACACAAAATTTATTTATTTATTTATTTATTTTACATTTGTTGACTGGGCTAGTCTAACTTGATGCATGTCCATTTTCAGCAGAGGCCCGGGGAGATAAGCTCCACTTAAAAAGATTAACATAAAATGATTAACATATAAATGCATGCACAGAAATTATTTGCAGATTATTACATAACATTTCAATTGTTGAATACAAAAAAATATTACAGAAGATTAGATAAATTTGCTAGAAACTCTATTCTCAAGGAAATGTTTTTTTTTTTTTTTTTTTTTGTGGATAGAATAAGGAACAGATATGGATTAGTCCATGAAAGTAAAAGTAATGGTTGAGAAATACTGGGTCAGCAGTGATGATGATAGCAATGCCATTTTTGATTAGTCTGGGTTTGTACAGGGGCATAACCAGTATGTTTTCAGGTAAAGTTTCAATTTTTGTTTAAATAGTGATAAAGAGGACAGTGATGTCAGTTCATTTGGAAGTTAGTTCCAGTATTTTCCAACAGCATTAGAGAACAGAGAGTCACCAGAGATATTGTTGGATATACTTGTGGATACTTGTAATTTATTGGATGGGCATAAGGTATTAAGGTTTTTATATGGGGTAAAAAGGTTTGATAGTATTGGAGTTTTAGTTGGTTGGAAGAGGGTTTTATGGGCAATGGTAAGTTGGTTATAATGGAGTTGATTTTTTAGCTCAAGCCAGCCTAGTTGTTTCAGATTATGACAGTGGTGGGTCCTGAAAGAGGAAGATGTGGAAAATCTAGCTATGTTATTATAAGAGTTTGACAGCTTGTTGAGGTTATTTTTAGTCAGATTTGTGTATATGGATGAAGCATAGAGGAGTGTAGAGATTAAATGGGTATGGACAATAGAAGTTCTGGCTATTGGAGTAAGGAATGACTTTATCCTATAAAGGGAGCCCAGTTTCCTATTTACAGTTTTTATAGTATTGTTAATGTGAGTTTCATAGGTAAGGTTGTTATCTATTGTTATACCTAGAAGTTTGGTGGTTAGGTCTGGAGATATAATGGTACCATTACTGGATAGGACTGACAATTTTATTGGGCTGGACTTGTGGGTAGGTGTGAAGAGTAATAGTTTTGTCTTTTTGGGGTTCAAGAGGAGGCATTGTTGTAAAAACAGTTTTTTACTATAGTAAACATTTTCTGGGTTAAGGACTGTAGTTCAGATGAGGATTTAGCTGAGCAGATGATTGTAGAATCATCTGCATATTGAATACAGGTAGCTTGAATAATTGCTAGGTGAAGGTCATTTATATAGATTGAGAATAGGAGGGGACCAATAATTGAGCCCTGAGGGACTCCTAGTGTAACTGGGAGATGTGAAGATAGGTTACTGTCCCAAAGCACAGCTTGTTGTCTGTTAAGGTACGATTGGAACTATTGAATAACCAGTGAATCTAGGGAAAGAGATTTTAGTACATTTATAAGTAAATGGTGGTTGACCATATCAAAACCTTTGGAAAGGTCAATAAAGAGTGCTGAGGAGAGGATATTGTTATTTTTGTTATGATTGATACTATCAGAGAAGGATAGGAGAGCAGTGGTAGTACTATGAAATGGTCTAAAGCTATGTTGGCAATTTGCAAGTAGATTGTTTTGGAGTAAGTGATCTAGTATTTGTTTATGGATACATCTTTCCATTATTTAGATAAAGGAGAAAGTAATGCTATTGGGTGGTAGTTGGAGTATTCATTAAAATTGCCACCTTTGTGTAGGGGGATGATGTGGGAGATTTTCCAGATGGCAGGAATATTTCCTTCTTTTAAGGTTCTATTTATCAGGATTGATATTGGATAGGCTATAGCTTTGGCAGCTTTTTGGAGATATTCTGCTGGTAGTTTATCGACTGATGGGGTCGATGGCTTAAGTTTTTGTAGAAGATTACAGATAAGGTGAGTTGGGATTGGTTGCCAGTGGAATATAGGGAGTAAATTTGTTGCAGAATTTGGGTGACTAGAATCCGGAGTTGTTATTTGATTGGCCAGTGATTGGATGGCCTCTGTGAAGAAGGTATTAAAGGCATTTGCTGTTTGTTTGAGATTTTTGGGGTTGGCTCCTGCAGGGGGTGGTGTAGAGGAGTGACCAGGGTGAAGAAGTTTGTTAATGCTGGCCCAGATCTTTTGTGGATTCCTTTGGTTTGTTTGCTGGAGATGACAGTAAAAGTTTTTTTGTCCAAGAGAATGGCTTTTTTTGTATAATTTCTCATTTGTTTAAATTTAAGTTGGTCTGCAGGTTGCTTAGTAGATCTCCATAGAGCTCAGAATTTGTTTCTAAGTAGGATTTTCTGTCTGGTTTCCTTATTGAGCAATGGGGCTAGCTTAGATTTAGTTCTGATAGTACGCTTAGGTGCATGATAGTCTAGGATTGTTAAGAATTTTGAATTAAAGTAATTCACAGCATCGTCTAGAGGGAGGTGTTTTATGGGTGTCCAATCACATGCTCTAAGTTCACTTTGGAAATAGGATTAAAGTTTTTATTGGTTTTAATTGTTCTAAGAGTGTTTGGGTTAGGAGTAGTTGTCTTATGCCTAATGATAAAAATGAGTGAGTGGTCACTTACATCTACAGTCAGGGTTCCAGCCTTATACATTTGTTGGTGATTGTTTATGAGTATCCAATCTAATATACTCTCTTTATTATTGGGTTTGTTAATTCTGGTTGGGAAGTTGATCATTTGTGAAAATCCATGTAGGTTAATATGTGACGTTGGCTGATTATGAGTGCAGGTTTTCCAATCAATATTAAAGTCTCCTAGAATTATAGTCTCTTGAGGGAAAGATGAAGATAATCCAGCGAGGGTGTCTTCAAGAATACAGGTATTATTACCAGGAGGTAGGTAGATACAGATGATGATTATTGATTTACTAGCATTGAGTTGAAGTTTGGTGGCAAGGATTTCTACATTATTATGAAGAGTTAAATGGAAGTCTAGTGTGGAGATTTGTAACCCTTTTTATAGAGTATAGCAACTCCCCCTCCCTTTTTGATTTTGTGGTCTGCTCTTAGGATATTGTAACCAGGTGGTAAGATTTCATTATCAGTAGTTAAGGGTTTTAACCATGTTTCTGACAAACATAGTATGTCAAAAGAGTGGACAACCAGGAGAGCATGGAGGTAGGCAGCTTTGTTATTTAGGCTATGTATATTAAGGTGAGCTATAGAAAATGAATTAGGAAGTCTAGGTGGGATAAGATTTCAGTGATTAGGGCTTTGGAGTTCAATATTATCAGAGTGTTTTGGGCCAGGGTTGGGATGGATGTCACCACCGGTAAGTAGTTGAGGTTTTGGACAAGGGTAGTGGAGTACATTAAGTTGGTTGAAAGGTTTTCTAGGTTTTAGATGGACATATTTAATATGGGTTAATCTGTGATACTTTGGAAGTATGTAGGTAGGTAGAGATGTAATATTTATATGTGTTTGGGATGTTGTTGGCAGTATAATACTTGTTTGCTTGTTAGGGTAGTAGAATTGTAAGTTATAGAGTGTTCATAGAAGGTTAGTAGGTAAGATGCAGTCAAGAAAGGTAAAAGAGTGATAATAAGTAGTAGTTTAATATGTGGTGGGGAAGCTGGTGTTTGCATCTTGAGTGATTTGAGCTAGAGGTGCAGTTAGTAAGGGGAGGAGTTAGGATAGATCCAGTTAGAGAGAAGTAATTGGCATTGGTCAGGTGATTAAAGTAGTTGGAGGATATTATTGGTTTTGAAAGGGGAAAGGGGTGTGGTTTGGAAGTATAAGTCTAGGTGTACTAGGGGTGGGTGGGAATTGGGGGTAGGGTAGGGGAGCGGAGTGAGCCTGCAGGGCGAACGGAGCGGGGCAGACCAAGGACAAAAGAGACTGGGAAGACAATCAGTGAAAGTGGAATGGAAATTCCAGGTAGGTAGTCTGAAGGTATGGGACAATAAGTTGCTGGAGGGGGAGAAAGGAAGGATGGCAATACAGTGATATTGGGATATGTAGAGTGTGGGAGAAACACGTAAGTAGTTAGTAGAAGCACTTTGCTGCTAGTTGAGAATACAGCTAGCTGATTAGTGGGTGAGTGCTGCCATCTAGTTGGAGAACACTATAATAGCAGCAGAGATACCTCGATGAGAAAAATTAGTGGGACAGAGAGAAAAGAAAAATGGCAAAGTGGGAGAAACTAGGGCCTTAGTTAAAGATTAAAAATATAAGGAGCAAAGTAGTAGAGTAAGGCTGCTGGTAGTCCTGGCTGGTGTAAGCTTAGATATCATATACCATGATCTAGGGTAAAAACTAGTTAAAATTACAGGAGGTAATGAACAGATAGTACATACTTTGCAATGCTTATCTTGTTTCCTTAAGTAATACAACACAGTAGGTGGTTTAGGTTCTTCCCTGTGCTGTGGATGGAGTGTTTGTGAAGATTAACTTTAATTATTTGTATTATTCTAGTTCGTAGGTAGCCAGCTGGTCAGGATTGCAGGGGAGTACACAGCTGATAAGGTTGAAAAAAGTTTGCAAGTCTTATCTTGTTTCCTAAAGTAATACAATACAGTAGGTGGTTTAGGTTCTTCCCTGAAAAAAGGCTATATGTATCTGTATTAGTACAGGCATGAACAGCTGGAGTACAAACAATGTGACAAAATATAATGTATATATCAAAACTGGTCTATTTCATAAGACTGCAAGACCATATGATCAAGATCTACATGATCCCAACTCACAACGTCAAACCAGCTTCTTCTCTGGAAGCTGCTATTTTTTGTGGTTGGCTGTTTGCCCTTTCCCCTATTATGGTGTGATCTCACAGTTTATATATATATAATATGTAAGGGGTGTGGGAGGTTCAGGGGGCTTACCTCCCTGGAAAAAACACTATCTTTTGTGTTGACAGCTTCTGAAGAAGAAGCCAGATCAACATTTCAAGTTGTGATCATGTGGGTCTTGATCAAATGGTTTTGCGATCATATGAAATAGATCCATATCAAAACAGCCATAGAAATCCAAAGATCAAACAGTGCTTCTGCTCATCAAACAATATTTGCACAAGAAGTAGAAAAGGTATCTTGAGGGCGAAATATGGCCCCAGGAATGTCCTGTGCAGTATAAGGAAGACCTCAGCATCTGAAATCTGATCCATGAGTTATGCACCCCAGCATTTTTTTAGACTTTGCCACTATCCTGTGATTCTCAGAAAGCTTTCCTCCTCTGTCCAGCTTAAGAATACAGCTTCAGGTAAATATGTTTTCCATGGATACCCAACCAAAGTTCATAAACATGCACACCTTTTCATTAAGTCTCAACTGCTACCTTTCCACTTGTGCTATTAACCTAGCCATCTGTGACCAATGCATCAATTTTATCATCATTAGATTACAAGTTAATCTTGTGTTATAGTTCACATTATGATATGTGTCATGGGCCAATGATAGTTTAGCAAAAATACATCGATCAAATGCCGTTTTGATTAACAACCATGTAATCAAAATTGTGCTTGAATAATAATTCCAGTTGGCAGCAAAGCTTCCCACACATTCATTGAAGGGGCTATATGTCCCTTACACCTTTAATACAGTTATAATGAACTCCAAGGTGGCTACACCATGGGAATGAGGTTTAAGGGGAAGTTCACTTTTCAACAACTCAGTAAGAGGAATCACTGTCTGAAACAAAAAAAAAACTATGTGCATTGCTGACTATGGAGGAACTGTGCAACTTCTATCTGAAACTGATATGCTGAACAGGACTGGTCATCACACTTAAGCATATACCTATTAAATCCAATCAACATAAAAGTCCTCTGCCTCTATCAGCCCTAGTCCAGTAAAAGAGACACCATTATATCCACAGCACGTGAACCTCTTATAATCCTCAGCATACAGCTGTTCTTCTGAAAGTTTCACAGCTGCATGTGCTGAGGCCTGAGACCTGTTATTTTAGTCTGAGTGTGGTTATGCCTTGCAGCACAGGATACTAAGAGCTTTTATATTTACTATGTTTTTAATTTTTACAGATGCCTAGTATAACTACATTGAAACTAGCAATGCCAGGAGTATTTATCAATTAAGCTATTTAACTACATGCCTTATTCACTCATTACTATATCTGCTATTACACTGCCCTGTTTGCAAATAATTTTTCTTTAAAAAACGTATTGCATATTTCAGCAGACTTTCTACAATGCTAGAATCTGCATTACTTTCTAAAAGGATTCTTTTATAGAATAAAGCTCCTTAGTATTCCCATAATTATTTATTTTACCTTTTATATGAAGGGGCCTTCTAAGATAATTAGAATTTACATGTCAGTGTTTCCCATTTAAGAGATAGAACTGATTATAAATTATTTACATGTTTTTCATTATGGAATATATATATATATATATATATATATATATATATATATATATATATTATTTATTTTTTTCTTTTTTTTAGTGGATTAAACTAGAGAGAGGATAAAAAGCAGTGAGCCAAGTTACTACAAGAAATAACAGTCTCAGAACCAATAAGAAGTGACCCCTACGAATTGAGGAAGGTCTGACTCCAGAAATGGTAGTCTCTGGCTGGTAGTTGGTCATATATTGAGGTGACTCGACAGGAAATCAGATGATGTCTGCAGTAGGAATGCAAAAAGGACAACACACCAGGAAATTTGAATGAGTAACTGTGCAATCGGGCTTCCTGGCAACCGGACTTATATTGAGGTAATGCAACAGGAAACTTAACTGTGTTGGGAAGTAGGAAGCTATAAGGGTGACATGGCAGGAATTTCCTTTGGTGTTTGTGAGCAGAAAAGTAATAAGGCAGCACAGCAGTGAATTTAAACAGTGTTACTGGGTAAATGGGCTTCCTGTCGGCAGTAATTGTACCCTAAGCAGCTGTGTGCAACAACAATGATGAAGGGATGTGTTGGGAGATGGAAGGACTCAAAGGCTGGGGCTGCCAGTATTTCAGAAAGGACACTTGTGTTTGAATGAAAATATCTACTTGAGCTGAGAACAAAGGCAACTGTGCACAACATCGCCAAGATGGACATTCTTATTGACATAACATAGAAACTAAAGAGGAGGAGATGCAGTGGAGAAGTGAAACAACACGGTAAGCAGAAGGTAGGTAATTGACAATAGGGAGGAAATAAGAAGAAGGTACAAGCTTTATCTCCCCTCCAGGATAATGGGCAATGTTAGATTGCTAGACAACAAGATGGATGACCTTGTAGTGCTGATCAAAAACAAAAGGGAATTCTGGGAGTGCAGTTTGACATGCTTTACTGAGACATGGCTGCATGAGTCATATACCTGATATGGTAGTAGATATTCATGGCTTCCAGTGGGTAAGGGCAGATAGAGACCAGGTTGGAAGTAGGAAGAGCAAAGGAGGGGGGCTTGTGATTTTCATCAATGAACGTTGGTGCCACCCTGGACACATAGTAATGAAAGAATGGATCTGCACCCCAGACACTGAGTTATTAGTTGTGGGGCTATACTATATGCCCCCAGAGTTCTCCCATGCAATTGTTACTGCAGTCTACATTCTATCCTCAGCCAATGCTACAGCAGTGTGTGATGTCATCCACTCGGTCTCTGTGAGACTCCTGACAAATCATCCGGATGCTCTTGTCCTCTTCTCTGGGGACTTCAACTATGTCTCCCTAAACAGAAAGCTCAGTGCTTTCTCCCAGTTTGTCAACTGCTCCACCAGGGAGCACAGTACACTGGACCTAATGTTATGTGAATGTTAAAGAAGCATATAGTTGCACAGCTATCCCACCGCTCGAGAGATCAGACCACAACCTGGTACACCTTCTCCCCCTCTATATGCCACTTGTTAAGAGGCAGGCAGCCACCATCAGGAAGGTCAGAAAGTGGACAGGGGAATCATGTTCTTTGACTTCTCACCTGCCTTAAACACCATCCAACCAGACAAACTGGGGAGTCAGCTGTCAGCAATGAATGTGGATGCTTCCTTAGTGTCTTGGATCCTGGATTATTTGACCACTAGTCCCCAATATGTGTGACTGCAGGGCTCTGTGTCTGACACAGTGCTATGTAGCACTTGAGCACCACAGAGGACAGTTTCTTCACCTTTCCTTTTCACCCTCTATACCACAGACATCACCTATAACACTGAGTGTTGTCACCTGCAAAAATTCTCAGATGAGTCAGTCATAGTAGGAAGTATCAGGCATGGAGATGAGGAGGAATACAGGAGGGTGGTGGACAGCTTTGTCAGCTGGTGTGAGATTAATGAGTTGCAGCTGAAGATTAGTAAAATGAAGGAGCTGGTAGTAGATCCAGGGAGATAACGATCTCATCCACCGATGACCCCTCTGTCAATTAGGAGACTAAAGTGGAGCTTGTTCAGGACTACAGGTATTTGGGGGTGCACGTGGACAGTAAGCTGGACTGGTTCAAAAATTCACAGGTGGCTTATAAAAAGTGTCAGAGTAGGCTGGACTTACTATGAAGTCTCGGATCCTTTGGAGTCGGTAACACTATGCTGCAGTTGTTCTATGAGACTATAGTGGCCAGTGCTATCTTTTTTGCAGTGGCATACTGGGGCAGTAGTATAAAGAAGGTTGAGGCAAACAGACTCAATAAATTGGTTAGGAAGACTAGCTCAGTAGTTGGAGAAGAACTGGGCTCCCTAGAAACCGTGGCTGAGAGAATAATGTTACCATGACTAATGTCCATCATGGACAATATTGACCACCCACTCAGAGTGGTGGCTGGACAAAGAAGTTCCTTTAGCAGGAGACTGACAAGCATAAAGTGCTCCACTAAACTTCACAGGAAATACTATAGGCTATATTTGAAACTTCTTAAAAAAGTCGTATTCAAAGTCCAAAAAATATAAAAACCAAAACGACAAAACGGCAATATAAAGAAACTTTTTAATAAAACAAAAAACAACCAGTAAGTGCTTTCATTCACATGGAACTTCTTCAGACCTCATATATTTATGTTTTGCTATTTTGGTTTTTATATTTTATAGGCTATATTTGGCCATACTTATCACGTATCTTTCTCTCACTCACATAGACTGTCCAGGAGAATTACTGGTGCTTACTTTCCAAACATGAAATTAATAATAACTTCCATGGAACATTTATTCAAGCTACAGAGTACATTGATTTCATATGTAAGCCTCTTAAACATAAAAATAAAAACAGCAATGTAGCCTCAGAACTTCTGGTCAAACAATGGGCTTTACAGCTTTTAAAAATGTTTTCATTTACTAGTTTACCAAAATGATGAGTTTGTCTGCACTAAATGATATGGAGAAACATCAGTTGTACATAAAACAACTTTCTTTAAAATAACGTCACACAATTATTAATTAAATTAATGTAACAGCATGATGCAAGTCTGATCACCCTGTGGTTAATAGGCCTGAGAATATACAGAGTCAAATGAATCAGGGATATGTGATGATAGGAATGTAGGTGAGAGCCAATAATTAAGGGTGTAGCCAGGCATACTTGTTATACTCATTACTGAGTACATTTATTTTCTGAACATCTCTTTAACATGAGTATATTCAGGTCATATTCTGCCTACAACTGTCTAAACAAATACATTTAACAACAGAAGCAATACTACTAATCTAAAAACAATATTTTTTTAAACATTTTTATTTTGTTTTCATTATAAACATACCCAAATGTACATATGACAAATACAATAAAACAATAACAAAACTATTTACAATATTTACATTCATCCATGATAAACAATCATTTTATCCATGGGAAGTTATCAGTATTTGTTCAAAACGTTTTCCAATTTTTGCCATGCTATTCTTTATGAGTAATGTTATGAGTTCTATAACAAATGGTTTGCAGTTCTTTTTTACAAACAACTTTTGCTAAATTAATAACATCTTTAAACATCAAATCTTGTTTGCTTTTCCAGTTCAAAGTAATAACTTTTCTGGCAATTGCAAGAATTGACCAGAGTAACTGAATCTGAGATTTAGGTATTACATTAGGTATAGGAACACTGAATAGGATTAGTGAGTTACAAATATGACAGTTATCAGACCATAAAGCATTTACAAAATATCTGAAGTCTTTCCAGTATTGAACAACATTTCTACAGTCAATGAACATGTGAACCCAGTTGGCCTCTAGTAATTCATCACATTTCCAACATTTACTTTCACTGTTTTTGAGTATAAGATTTATTTTATGTGGAGTATAGAAACTCCTATTCGTAAATTTTCATGTATACAATCTCCAATATAATGAAGAAGAGGTACCATGCATAAAATTCAATGACAATTTTTTTTTATTCATCAGATATTTAATCTGTATTAATCTTTACATAATAATTCCAAAAATCTGAGTCAATCTTTAAAGTGTCTTCTCTTAGTATCTTATAGATAGGTGAGGTACTTATTTTTTGATTATCTGTCTTTTCAAGACACCTTCATAGGTTCATAGGTTGGTACTAGGCTATCAGCCCTAGGGCCTATACAAGCCTAGCCATAACAATTCCCTGGCTATTTCTTCCCACAGTATTTACTTCCCACCTAATAAAAAGCTGAATCAAACTAGGTATAGATTCAGTCTCTAGGTTGATTGATACTCTCATTTTGTTTTCTATAAACTGCTGTAATGAGTGTATAAACAACTAACTGTCTTGACTATTATCAAAACTACATAAAATAGAGTTTAGTGGTTTAATATTCTTATTTTCAATACACTGATGCCGGAATATCAAGTTATTTTCCTTTAATTTTTGCAATGCATTGATGTTGAAAGAATCTAGGCAATCAGGGGAGTATGCCACAGTGAATATAAGAAATAGAAATTGCTTAATGTTGTAATTACACTCAATTATATTTTTAAAGGTATTAAATATTTCATTAATGCCATAAGAAAACTGATCAAACTTCTTATTAAATAAAGAAAATTTACATAAAAGCCAATAAATTCTGCTTATTCCATATTGTTCTTTAAATTAATTTTCTAGAGTTCTGACATCAGTTATATGAATCTCATGTATTGCTTTCCAGCCAGATATATAGGTAGGTGTGATCCAATGTAATATTACATTAATTATAACTGATTTGGAATAAAGATCTAAGCTAGGGAATGCTCTCCCATTACAGTTCCAAGCTCTAATGTGCCATTTATATGCAGTCCTAGGTTTTAAGGGGAACAATAAAATATAAGCATGGAATCTAATTTTTAAATAAGTTTTTTGGGATAGTATCAATGACTGTATATAAAACAAAATTTTAGGTAAAATTATCATTTTAATTAAAGAGAACCTATTGTCCATTGTGAAGAACATTTTATTCCATCTTTTGACACCCAAATATTCTAATACATCATTCGCCCAATTAAACAGGTGATTCTCTCTTAGGTTTTTGCTGATCTTTTTGTTAATTAGTAATGTTTTGGATTTGTTATGATTAAATTTAAAAGCCCTGAAATTCTTTCAAACTTGCTTAAGGTACTTGTAACATCATGCAAAGAACCATCAATATCACCTAACGTTAACAACATATCATCAGCAAATAATTGTATCTTAGGACAATAGTCCTTATTAATTTGAAAGCATTTCATATTTTGCTTGTTTCTGATATGTGCAGAAAAAGGTTCAATTGAAAGAGCAAACAATAATGGTGACAAAGGACAACCTTGTCTATTTCCCTTGAGGATTTCTAGTGGTGAGGATAGACATGATCAATTTTTACATAAACTTGTGCCCCACTATAAATTTTCATTAATAAGTTGACAAAATCTGAGGAGAATTCAAAAGCTCTTAGTCTTAAAACATGAATCAGCCAGAATGATACAGCCACTGAAAGAGTATTTTTGTAGATCTTTTTTAATATATGGGTTTCCTGTAAAAAAAAAATAAAATAATCTGTGCTTTATGCATTTTGATATATTTAAGCAAACCAGCTCTTTTGACATTATTGTTCAAAGCATTAATATTTAATGATAAACATGTATAAGCCATTGACTATAATGTGTATGTTATTACTAACTGAAAGGCCTTTCTTCCGTGTTGACTTGAAATCTACTGAAAACTTACTTATCATGGATGCATAACGTGTATTAAGCACTACTTTCAAAACCCCCAAACTATTTACACGTATATAAAACATAAAGTTTCTGGCTTAGTTAAAAACTTAATTAAACCATTCATTCAACACCTCTCCAATACCAAACGACACAAATTATCCATCTCTGCTTAGAATATAGTATAAAATCAATAAAGAAAAGCATTATGAAAGCAACTAAAGAAATCTGAATCCATGAAATATACATTAGAATGAAAGTGTCCAATATATCTGAAACTATATGAATATGCCACACATGATAATATCATCTCTAATAAAAAGATATGCCAGAAATACACATCAGATCAAAGTATGTATAAACATTAAAAGCTGAAGGTTAAGAAGATTGTCATTATTTCCAAGACTTTTCAAGAAACATCAGATAATTTAATCATTTTGTCAGTCATCTATCTAACATTTTGCATGTAAGGAGCTGTTGAATATATATATATATATATATATATATATATATATATATATATATATATATATATATAGTTACACAATACTATTACAACATAACTTATATTTTGCAATTATACACATATTACTCATATGTATTAATATCTAAGTGGACGTCTTTCATCAGGAAGGGGGGAGACAGAATGAGAGAGAGAGAAAAGGGAGCCTTACAACCCTCTGTTTAGTTACTAAAGGTTTAGTTATATAACATAAGTCTGATGTTAATATGCATAATCAGTTTTCTAATGCAGCTCCTAGTTCACTTGATGTAATTTAGTTACTAATGGTGTCATTGAATCTGCAGAATCTATGCATCTATAAGAGAACATAAGCATTTGCAAAGGAGTTAAGCACTTTTATCAGAACTAATTATTTACCATTTAAATTATCTAGTGAAGGATAACAGAATTTCAAGAGAAAATAATTATAAGTATAACTGTTTAACAAGTTCAAAAGACCAAATCATGTCATCACTGTTGTTTCCTCAAGCTGCAGCTTCATAAACTTGTTAAAAAGTATCTATATAGGCTTATTCACAACAAAAGTTGTCTCTAGTGACGAAAAAGCATTTTGGTGGGAAATTCAGATCTTGAAGCTTTTAGAGTTTACTTCATTTGGCTTTTCACAGTTAGGGGTTGCCACAGAGGATCACCTGTCTGCCCATGATTGGCAGTGGAGTTTTTATGGTGTTGAATTGCTAGCCCAGCACCCAACCTTCCACAGAAGGCACACACACAATCACACCTAAGGCCAGTTTAGAGTGTCCAATCCACCTAAACCATTCATTCAACATCTCTCCAATACCAAACGACACAAATTATCCATCTCTGCTTAGAATATAGTATAAAATCAATAAAGAAAAGCATTATGAAAGCAACTAAAGAAATCTGAATCCATGAAATATACATTAGAATGAAAGTGTCCAATATATCTGAAACTATATGAATATGCCACACATGATAATAGCACCTCTAATAAATACATATGCCAGAAATACACATCTGATCAAAGTATGTATAAACATTAAAAGCTGAAGGTTAAGAAGATTGTCATTATTTCCAAGACTTTTTAAGAAACATCAGATAATTTAATCATTTTGTCAGTTATCTATCTAACATTTTTCATGTAAGGAGCTGTTGAATATATATATATATATATATATATATATATATATATATATATATATATATATACACAATACTATTGCAACATAACTTATATTTTGCAATTATACACATATTACTCATATGTATTAATATCTAAGTGGAGGTCTTTCATCAGGAAGGGGGGAGACAGAATGAGAGAGAGAGAGAGAGAAAAGGGGGCCTTACAACCCTCTGTTTAGTTACTAAAGGTTTAGTTATATAACATAAGTCTGATGTTAATATGCATAATCAGTTTTCTAATGCAGCTCCTAGTTCACTTGATGTCATTTAGTTACTAATAGTGGCATTAAATCTGCAGAATATATGCATCTATAAGAGAACATAGGCATTTTCAAAGGAGTTAAACACTTTTATAAGAACTAATTATTTATCATTTAAATTATCTAGTGAAGGATAACAGAATTTCAAGAGAAAGGGATTCTAAGTACAACCATTTAGCAAGTTCAGAATGTCAAATGATGTCATCACCATTATTTCCTCAAGCTACAGCTTCATAAACTTGTTAAAACGTATCTAAATAGGTTCATGCACAACAGAAGTTCTCTCTAGTGTAGAAAAAAGAATTTTGGCGGGAAATTCAGATCTTGAAGCTTTAAGGGGGCCTTACAACCATCTGTTTAATTACTAAAGGATTAGTTATATAACATAAGTCTGATGTTAATATGCATAATCAGTTTTTTAATGCAGCTCCTAGTTCACTTGATGTAATTTAGTTACTAATGGTGTCATTGAATCTGCAGAATCTATGCATCTATAAGAGAACATAAGCATTTGCAAAGGAGTTAAGCACTTTTATCAGAACTAATTATTTACTATTTAAATTATCTAGTGAAGGATAACAGAATTTCAAGAGAAAATAGTTATAAGTATAACTATTTAACAAGTTCAAAAGACCAAATCATGTCATCACTGTTGTTTCCTCAAGCTGCAGCTTCATAAACTTGTTAAAAAGTTTCTAAATAGGCTCATGCACAACAAAAGTTGTCTTTAGTAAAGAAAAAGCATTTTGGTGGGAAATTCAGATCTTGAAGCTTTTAGAGTTTACTTCTTCTTTTGGCTTTTCGCAGTTAGGGGTCGCCACAGAGGATCACCTGTCTGCCCATGATTGGCAGTGGAGGTTTTACGGTGTTGAATTGCTAGCCCACAACCCAACCTTCCACAGAAGGCACATATACAATCACACCTAAGGCCAGTTTAGAGTGTCCAATCCACCTACAGCATGTCTTTGCAAAAAAAAAATAGTCATGTCATGAATCTGCACAATGAGAACAGTCACACAGACCACCAGTTTCCTCACAAAACATCATCATGAAAAAGTAACCCTTTCATATAAAAACAGCTATTTAGAAGTAACATCTGCCTCAAATCAGACATATTATAACATTTTAATCATTTACCCACCAGTTAACCAGGCCAGAGAGAGAGAGAGAGAAAAAAAAGGAACCTAGTATATATATATATATATATATATATATATATATATATATATATATTTCAGTAATCCAACTCTTACAATAGCGAAGAAAAATGAAATATGAAATCAAACACTTCGTAATAAAACAAGAAAAATAATATGCTGACAAATACACTATATATAAAACATATATTTAGCTATCTATAGTTATCTATAAAGCACCATTAATATACTGTATTAATGTTTCCATACATCTAAACAAAGAGTGTAAAACATCTTGCTAGAAACACTAATCAGAAACACATTGTTACCCCACCACTGACTTACTATAAAAAAATACACTTTGGTATTAAGTCAAGTTATACTATTAATGAAGAATTAGAAGACATACATCATTTGTAGTTATTTAAAAGGGAAAATTATGTAAAGTATTTATAATGGGGAAAAGAAAGAAAAAGAACATTGGTAACAAAAAGAATAAGTAGTTAAAAGAAGTAGATATAGAAAGGAAAAGAGAAAGTTAATAATAAAAATGATTCACATTACCTTACAGCATAGAGACTTTCCAGAATCAAATATATTATGATTCATAAAACAAAGCATTTAAAATTAGAATTAATTTATTAATTTGTCTTTTAGTTTCTTAGTTTTGTTTGCTCCTTCCTTTACAGACCATCCATTTTTGTTGCCTGTCTCTTCAAACTCTGGGATGACCATTCCATTTCTTCTATGTCTGACAGT